>NC_065526.1:27869420-27934817 GCF_006386435.1 Epinephelus moara | reverse complement strand
GGGGGGGGGGGGGGGGGGGGGGGGGGGGGGGGGGGCGTGCAGATTTGGTCCCCCCCAATGTTGACTCCATGGCTACAGCCTTGACTATATCAGATTGGTGCACACTTACCGAAAATTTGAGCAAACATCTCACTTTATACTATCTTCTGCATGCAGTGATAAACTGCACAATTCATTACATCTTGTCAACATTCAACAAGGGATTGTAGAGCTACACATTAACACGCAAGCAAACAATCAAAAGAGAACAATCCACTCACAAAAACGCAGCCCAATCTTCTGCAAAAAACAAATAAAAAAAACATGGATTACCATTGGAGCTGGGTTTGACCTAGGGCCCGGCCGATATATAATCAGCCGATTATAGCCATTAAAGACTAATCGCAATCGGCCAAAAGTTGGCCGATTGACGCCGATGTTAACACTTATATTTTCATCACTAATAAAATGCAGGGAATATGGTGTTTTACTTAGAAATGATGTCCTTGTGTTACCTTTTGCACTATAACCTGGCAATAATAAGAAGAACTCCGGTACTGTGAACATACATGTGAATGTCTTAATTCATATAGACATTGCATGATTATTTTATTTCCCGGAGGTTTACTGCCTTTTTGCACATCATATTTTTGATTTATTTTGTGTTCAAATTGTTCATATGCTGCTTGTTCCACACAATTTCTGATAATAAAAGTATTTGAAAATAGTAAAATGTTCTTCCTTCAATTTATATCTTTGTAACGAGTGTTTGAACTATATTTAAGCCATCAAAAGCAGGTATTTCGGGGGTTTTTAAATTGAAAAACGTAAAAATTTAATCGGCCAATATATCGGTTATTGGATTTTTTTATTCCATAATATCGGAATCGGCATCGGCCCCAAAAAATCCATATCGGTCGGGCCCTAGTTTGAACCTCAATACTTCCATGGCACGAACCAAAATACATCCATAGCAACAAGCAGAGACAACTATTGTACAAAACTGCTTGTTTGATTATTCTCTTAATTCTCTGAATCCCTTGCCTGTGTAACATTTTATACCTGAGAAGTCTGGTTTCTGTTGGTTAAATAAAATGATTGGCAGAAAAACATGTTTAGAATTGTCAGACTAACGTCTTCTTTCAATACCTCAATCTGATGATGATACGAACAGAACTCAGCACCTATATGAAAACACCAGATATTCACCAGGTCTTAGTTATTTAAACCTTGACAAGACAAATGAAGACATAGAGAAACACAGACAGAGTCACAGATCTGTGGCTGTTTGGTCTATAACTGTTTTCTGGCCTAATGGACTGATTCCTTTCTCGTTTGTCACCCGTTCACTTTTGATTCGCATCTAGGAAACAAGAAGAACATCACTAACATCACCGGGCTGCTGGTGGAAACTCCCCGCTGCCAGTCCAGTTCTTTTAAATGCATGGGAGGAGAAACAGAAGTACTCACTTCAAAACAATAAGTACCTAACAGCCCGCGGACTGTCAGTGTGTGTGTGTATGTGTGTGCGTGTGCATACTGTGTGTGAGGGACGAAGCAAGCAGGCATTCAATCACATAACCTGGACTGTCATACTCACTCATACACTCACTCATAAACTCCCTCCCACTCAAATACACATGCACACACACTCTCTCTTTTTCTACCTACACACACGCTCTTTAGCTCTCTAATACGCACACTCGTCCTCACTCATGCAACCACTCTGGCAGGGCGTTTCCCATCTTCCTCCACCACAGCGGCTGCTGAAGGGAGCATATACTGCAGCTTTAATTTAATGCTACAAGACATGCATTAATCTGCTGCATGCAAGACACACACATACTGTACACACACTAATCTTGTCTGCCAAAAGGCCAACCATACCAGCTCTACACCTGGATTAAAGGGCTTTAAACAGTAATCTATCATGGATGATTTAATGTGTACAGCTACTGTTCACTAAAATCTCAGGGTTTTACCTGCTGTGTGTCAATTAAGTCACAGATCTGAGTGAAGCTGCAGATGAAGGCTGACAAGGTCGTAGTTAATGAGACGGCTGCAGACAACATCGCAACTTTAAAACTACCTGTATACCTGTATTGTTGTATAAATTCGTATTTGCATTTAATTACTTGCTTTTTAAATAATCATATTGTTGATTTTAGTCTGGAAAATGTCACAAAATAGTGGAAAAAAAGGCTGTTAAAGTTTCCCTGACTCTTTGGTGTCCAAAAGCCCAAAATACTCAATTTTAAAATGATATGGAATAAAGGAAATCAGTCTCTAAATGGAGCCATCTATGTCAAGCTGGAACAACCATCGTTAAACAGAGGGGGTGGCTTACAACACTACTTATCCCCCACCTACAATGCAATCTTGGGACCCCTCCCCAGACGACTTCACACCCATTCACCCCTGGTCCCACCTGACCCTAACGACTCACATGGTGGCCAGGTGGGTCAACGACTCACTTTGTGACCTTAACGACTTTGAAACTAAGAGCTCACGTGACCCCTACGACTCTGCAAGGGTTCCCACCCACACAGGGTTTATAGCCTGCAACTCCGTACCAGTCATTTAGAACTGAAGAAGCTTCTTGGATGAGAGGCGAAACGTCATCAAGAAACGCAAGCAAGTCCAGTTGCCTACGATATAGCACTTACGAGTCTCTAAATGATGGCTCTCTGCTTACTTTATTATGGTTGCAATAACGAGTCTTACAGGTGCCACAGCTGCCAAAAAAATAAAAATAAAAAAGCTGCTTGCCGTTCCGGTAAAGAGCCCTTTTATGTTATCATACCAAGACACTGATAACTTTGTTAGTTGGATATGATGTATTCCGAGCAACAAATTTAGTCTGAAGTGGTGGAAAACAGACAGAAGCTTGTACATTATACACCTTTATTAATATTTATGTAAATATCAATTAAGGTTACATCTTCGTATTTCTTCCATTAGCAATTAAAAAGTATTTTTTACACTTTACAAATGAATTTTCTTTCTAAAAAGGTCCAAAAATAATAAAATATACTTGTTATACTTTCCCACTGTTCAATGTGATGTCTTCAAATGTCGTGATTTGTCCGACTAAAGATCCAAAACCCAACTCATTGTAGACACATTTGCTTAAAAAATACTTTCACTCTGAATCACTGAATCAATTGTCAATTTTTTTGATGGTTTCTGTTGGTCAAGTAATCATTTAACCTCTAGACATAACGTTACATCATCTACATATAGCCAGATACACACGGCAGAAACAAACAAATCAGATTTTCTAACACATTAGGCTGTTTTAGTTGAGACAGAAAAGACTCAAGACATTTACTTTGAGCAACTTACACAACATCCGCATCGCATCGATGCAGACATACAGCTCTGATGTCAGAGAGGAGAAGGCTGGGTCAGCAGAGGCCAGGGCCCCTCCCACCACTGCTACTTTATTTAACTCTCAGGACTTCAAAATACTATTTAGGACAAACGGTGTAGCTGATGGGCTCTCTGCTGGTGTAACATCAGTCACCCATGAGTAAGAGGCTAGCAGGCTAATCACAGTGATGTAGTCTGCCTGCCTGTCTGACCTGCTTCCCTGCAGTTTGACAAACAGCCTGAGGAACGAGAGGCTGGATTTTGGTGAAATATCTCTTTAATAGCCTTCTGAGTCTGAAGGCTTAGATGGAGGACAGGTCTGAGGGCAGGACCTGAAGTCAGGCAGAAAATAGCTCAGGGAGATACATGCGCATGTGTGGAAGTGTCTGTGTGTGTGTGTGTGTGTGTGTGTGTGTGTGTGTGTGTGTGTGTGTGTGTGCTGTCTCAAGGCTGCCTCGCCAAGTATAAGCGATTAAGAGGAGCTGGATTGACCCTGTTTTCTACTACAGTAGTCCCTGAAGCAGACCCATGAGGATAAAAGACCAAGGAGGTTACATAATCTCTGCTCCCAGAAGACACTCGCATATACAGTATAACCGCTCCTGTCACAGTCACAGAGAGACTGACTGACTACTGCATGCACTGCTGGTGACAGAGATAAATCAGAGGGAGGAGGCGCCTTGGGTTCAGCAGCCAGCAGCCAGTTAGCAACCTCCCAGGCTTTCAAATCTGCTGGATGCAGCTGACTAGTCAGACCGTCCCTGAAACCACCAGGTTGAACGAGAGGGAGGCCGACTGCAAGAGAGCAAAAATCAATCTGATAGCTTGAGTTTCCATGCCAGGGGCCACACAAGAGCCCCGCCGACCGGAGAGCGACTGATTCAATTTACCTAAGAAGCCCAGCTGTTACTCACAGAGACAGAGAGCGAGACAGGGAAAGTGTGTGTGTGTGTGTGTGTGTGTGTGTGTGTGTGTGTGCGTGCCAAGAGAAACTGCTATACTAGCACTTTCCTTTCTTCTCTCTTTCTTTTTGTAATTCCATTTTTATGTCGGTCCTACTTTGGCAGACACCATGTTCAAGACTTAGACATTAAATCTTGTTGTTGAAATGACTTTGTGTGTGTTTGTGTGTGTGCCGCGCGTGCATTTCTCTTTCACAGTGTTTAGGCTCATGACAGGCTATATATTATCCATACATCACCTGCATGTGACTCTTTGATTTCATTATGGGCACAAACAGACTGCAGTGCATGCGCAGCACGACCCACAGTATAAACAGGTTCCTTTTAGAAAGCTGCTCAACACTCATTTCCCTGTTCCCTGCTTCTTGCTATATCAGTATTACAGTCTGCACACTGTGGGCTAAGGTTTACCCTCCTCACAGTCTGGTGTTATGCAGTTTAACTTTTATTTGGACGAATTTGGGAGACAACTTGCCTGTTAGAAACCATAACAGAACACATCACTTGTTAATGATGAATGTGCCATTGCAGTTTGACATCATACTTATTACAGTATACCTTTGCATGTGCTAAACTTTTTGGAGGGACACCTGTGGTTCTGGCATACCATCGCCTCATTTTATATACTTGTATAGTTTGCTAATGCCTATGCCCTGAGCCTGTGTGATGACACATCTTACATCAGTGTAAAATGTGATAAAAAATTCCTTGGACTGAATAATACTTTATGTTGAGGCACTGAATGTTTTTTGGGGAGAAAGCAAACAGGTGATGCTAAAACTGCAAAAGGTGCCAGGCAACAATGTGACAATATTTACACTTCGATTGCAGTCGCTTGCTCTTTCGCTTTCTGTTCCCTGGACAGCTGCGAGTCTCCGACCTCTCCACTACTCTCAGCCTTACTTTACTGGAAAGCCTGACTCACCCAGATGACTGTGTCTCTATAATACACATCACAAGCATGGCCAGCAGACAGACAGATTTAAAGACTTAAACACAGATATCCATGTTAACAGTTTGCAGTTCACCTGTTCTATAGTAAAACCAGTCTCCAGACTGGAGATCCCCCTCCACACGTTTACTGAAAACACTGTTTAGGAGCAAATGCTAATTATGCTTCAAATAAAATGAGATGTGACACCCAGAGCAGGGGAAGGTCAGGGAATACAGAGTCCTCACAGCCTTGGAGCAAGATCACACTGCACCATGCTGCTGTGCAACATTTGTTTTACACTGCTTGGACCATTCAGGCAGTGCAGAGAAAAGCCCTGTCCTGATAGCATTAGTGTTAGTACAGGATATCCAGGAATGGAGATTTTTCTGTAGTGAATCAGCAGTTTTAATCCAAACCAGATCTGTTTGTTTTTTTCAGTAATAGATGTTCTTGCTTATGTTAAGCCAATACCAGAATCATCAGATCAATAAATGTGATTAATGAGGTCCGACCTGCTGTTTCCTATTCTGCTTGATGCACTCACAAGACTTTCTTTTTAGGTAAGGAGGTCAATTCTTTCCAAGTGCTTTGCACTCACTAAATGTTTGTCTACAGCAGGACACAGATGAATATAAAGGTGTTTCTTAAAGATGCTGCAATTCAGCCAAGATTCCTTAACTGCACTCAAAGAGAGACTGATACCAGTGTCTCTTTTCGTATTTCAGTTTCAAACCGTGCTATTTGTGCCTTAGTGGTTTCTGTTTGTAATCAAGAAATTCATATACATATGCATGCATCATCCACATTTTCATAGCAAATCTAAAGCCATCTAGATAATGCACCTTACTTTTGCTGCTCACTGGTGCAGTGGCTCATATATCAAAAGCTACGTTTGCCTGTTTACTTTTAGAGCCTTTAACCTGGTAGGCAAGTTATTGACTGTTTGACAAGTGATAATTTACCACTATAAAAAGTGGCTTAAAGTGCAATCTTAGTACATCACAGCATATTTAGCTGACAACACATGAGGATAAAGTGCAGCTGGTGACCATCACACTGTTGGTTACCAACAGTCTCTGCCACCCCCCACTGAGCAGCCATGTTTCAGTGTAAGACCAGAGGGCAGAAAGGAGAGAGTGCAGCCAAGCCAAGAGCCATGCTGCGCCAATCAGCACTAAAGAGGTCGGAAAGGTCGCTACCCGGCCACTGGTGCCCATTGAATGGGAACGAGCAGAGACTAAGCACGGAGAGGCCACCTCATGAGGGAAGGAGGAGGAGGAGGAGAAGGAGGAGCGGTCACTGAGGGGGAGAGGAGAAACTCTGAGCACATGGCCTTTAACCACATGACACATTGGAGGAGAGAAGGAAGCAGGGGCAGCTATGTTGTGGTTGAAATGCAACAAAGCGTAGTAGAGTTGGAGCTGCTCCTGAATCCATTCATTTGAATAAAAATCAGTTTATACAGCAGCAGAGACAGAGGAATCTTCCCCGGTGGCATCAGCACAGACACAATTTACACAGTAGCATTACATGAGATTTTGTATCCCAGCCCGAGCGGCCTAGTCGTCTGCCAAAATGTGTTGGAAAACTCCCACACGCCGTCTCAAACTTTAAATTACACTATCTTTTAGCAACACGTGAAATTAAAATGTCAGATATTACACAGGCAGCAGTGCTTTTTTCACAAGGGTAACTAATAGCAAAACAAACATCTGCAAATGCTACCTGGGCGGCGTATCCTGTACACCAGGAATGCAACAGCACTTGTGTTAAAATACAGACTGCAGCTTTCTAAAGTGTTACTGGTGTACTGCTCCCACCACACGGGCCGAATTCAACTATCAAACCACCACCCACCGAGTCAGAGAGCACAAGCGTATTCATACAAAACAAAATCGACGTGAAAGACTGTTCTCTCACATGCAATTATATATTTGTTATAATATTACTGACACTTAGACTTCATAAATACTCTATGTACAGAAATGCAATTTGTATAATCCCATGACTTTAAAATTTCTTGTGCTGTTGTCCAGTTGTCTTCATGTCCCTGCTATAGACTGACTGACATCTTCCAGTACTGGCCTTTAATTTAATACCAAACATCACTCTTCAATATGTTGAAAGTTCTTCTCTGATTAGTTGAATAAAAACATGTAAAGCAGGTTCATTTTCTTCACTTTTTTTGTATTTATGGCAATAATCCACAACACCGTGGTAGTGCCTCTTAATTTAAAGGAAGGAACAGGAAGTCTCCCTGTCAGTCTGTTAGTTATTAGATCACCTTGCCGTAAAGGTATTGCAAAAAAATGAATAAAATTTGATGTGTTCTGCCTGTAGGTGCTCTCAGTGGAAAACTCATTGATTAAAAGATAATGAATACTGGCACAAAATGTTGCCTACTGACCAATCTCGTAACCCATCGTCTATCGTCTGACAATGATAAGTCTCTGGGAGCAAGGGCCAATATTTCGAGCTGGTCTAATGTACCCTGCAGATATCCGAGCCAAGACTTCCTTTTCCTTTTCAGTCTTTTCAGCTAATCTCTATTAACAGATATCTGCATAAAAAAAGCTGACATAAAGCTTATTCATAATCAGACATAGCCGATGGGTTCTGAGATTGCATTTTGGCTAATGCCTTCCACCTCTCCACACAAAATGTCGTTCTAACGTGATTCGTCGATACTACTTGGACTACAAACTGAAACCAGAACACTTCCAATACCAAAATCTTGTCCGTCGCCTACAGGTTCTGCATACATATGTAGAGTTTGTTTACTGAGATTACCTATTGACAGATTATTTTTTCAATTAATCATTTAATATATAAAACAGTTCAAAATGCAAACATAAGACCTTATGGTCATACAAGACAGAGAAAAGCAGAGCAAAAGGAAACTCTCACGTCTGATATACTGCAGCCAGCAAATCTTTGACATTTTTGCTTGTAAATGATTAAAGATTAAAGATGAAAATGGGTTATCGATTATAAAAAGTTACCTTAAATTCTCTTCTGAACAACTAGCTTAATCGTTTTAGCTCTATTTATGTATCACTACTGGCTTTAAAAATACATTTTGGTCACTCTCTCTTGGTGGACAGTAAACAGGCCTCATCAGTGATACCACAGAGAGCAATCCATGTAAGTTTGTTCCACTTTCCAAACAAGCTAAACTCAGATTGTATCATGCCGGCCTGTTTTCTATTTTTGTTGATTCATGAATACAGATTTATTCTTCCCTTTCAACTTAACCCAAATCAATCAGGATGTGAATGTTAGCTAAATGCTTAAAATGTCACCATAAAAACACACACGGCTCCAGAGTCTCCGGCATCTGTCAGACCTGGTGCACATCTGGAAGCAGGAAGTCCTGTAACCATCTTATTATCCAGCCCCAGATTCCTGTGAAACGCGCCTACGCGACACTTTACCCGCTGCACACAGACGCATGCACCGTTTGCCTTACGATCGACAAAACAAACAACAAACAGGCAGACATGCAGCGGGTGACACTTTTATAAAGCATCGGAGGTTCTGGGGATTTGTTATTTGTTCTTGCAGCCCCTTAGGATCCTGTGTTGTTCTGCTGGAGTGACAGCTATTGGTGGGAGCAAATCTAGGTCATCACTGTGTTTGGGGATGCTCAGCATTAGTATTTGACCCAGTAGTTTCACAGCATGGTAGTCTTCCAAAATTTGTGGGGTGTATGAGTCTTACCCCTGCATTCATATTCACATTGAGTCATCTCCTACATCAAGTCTGTCAGGTGGACCACTGGGCTGTCAGCAGGTAATCGCATTTCACTGCGTCCTTGTTTCTCTCCCAGTGAGATTTCATATTAAACATTCAGAAGACGAATACACAAAGAGAAATTCATTATTGAAGTGGATGACAACAAGCCCTCTGTATCTGTTTGTGATAAATCATCCGAACTAGCGATCACATTTAAAGCAGTGGAAAAATACAGGATTTGCCTGCTTAAAAAACTGTATCTGCAGACCACCACTAAAATCCTAACTTTGTTATGCCTTCCTTTAGCGGGTTATAAACTTCAAACTTCTCTCGAGTTCCCAGCTAGTGGAAAAAAGCAAAGACTGTGATTACACTGGGCTGTTTCCAGGTCTGAATGTGTCCATGTGTATGAATGTGAAGCGGGCTGTAGCTGCTGATCTTGTGTGCTGAGTAAACTTTCCTTGGATTAAAAAAAAACAAAACATTTAGCAATATGACACAATACCTTGTGGTTGTACGAAAAGAGATGAGAAAATTAAAGATGAACCAGAACAACCGTGTAATTAGATGGTGAATATTCTGTACGACATCAGACTCTCAGCAGGGTTGAAATTAAATGAATGTGATACTTTTGCTGCACTTTGGTGCACTTTGAGCAGACCTGCTCGACGGCAAACAGCACGCACTGGTTTTCCAGAGTCAACCACCCGTGCTTTATTCTAAATTATAGTTATTTTCTACTGTCTACCACATGTCATTCAGTGTTCCCCGGGTCTGTTTATACTGTTATCTTTGTACCAAGCAGGTCTGCGTGCATGCTGTCATCTGTGAATACACCTCTCCCAGGCAATTTACCTCGCCTCTTATTATACTTAGTCATTCAATAGATTGTGATTCTGATAATGATGCTGCTGAAACATGACAGATGAGCTAATTGTCTGTAAAGTAAGACAACAACAAAGAGCAGCACATGTATTATCTTTTACATGTTTTCAGTGGAGCTGAAATGATTGGTCAATCAATTGAAAAGTCAACTGCCACAAAATTAATCTCCAATGACAATTTTGATGATCATATAATCATTTAAGCCAATTTTTTTAACAAAAACGCCAAAAATTTACTAGTCGTCACATGTGAGGGTTACGGTTAGGGTCATTTTCTTCACCCTCTATGACAGTAAACTGAGTATCTTTACGTTTTGGACTGTTGGTCAGATAAAATAAGCAATTTAAATATATGAACATGGAATTTTTTCATGTTCTATAACATACATATAGACTAGGGCTGCAACCAACACTTATTTTTTCTGTCAATTAATCTGCAAAATATTTTTAGTGTATAAAATGTCAGAAAAATAATGGTATCAATGATTCATCCATAATCCAAAGTTATTTTTTTTTAATTGACGTATTGACTCATCATTGCAGTCCTAATACAGACCAAACAATTACTTAATTAGTAATCATAACAATGAAATAATTGGCAGATTAAATAATAATACAGTCCAAGGCTATAATGCAGCTGTGATTTCAGGGCCATTTGCATGGACAGCAGGGGTTTGGTGGACTTCTCTTAAACCCAAACATCTGGGTGAGACTCAGCAAGCGACCAACCTGCCGACATGTCCCTAATGCTACATTCCTTTTAGCTCCAGAGGAGATGTTATGCAGCTGTTCCTGACCTGTGACCTCCATCTGTAAGGTGCAATATTTCTAACGCACAGCCATCAAGTATTAGATTGGACAATTTCACATAACAGAGAGACAGAAAGGATCGGTCCAGGTTGCTCAGTGGACATGTGCCATGTACTTTGGGGGCAGCATTCCTTTATGACCTTTAACACAACCCCCATTCCATCTGTCCTCCATCTTTCCTGTCACTCTATACTGCAAGTGGGGGTTGGGTTGATCTTTGCTAGGTGCAACAAGGTTAATATCCTCTCAATCAAGCCTCGCTTCATCACTGGGTGCTGAGAGTGAAACCTCTGGCTCAAACCAGCGAAAACAAAAGATGCCTGGAAAGCTACAAGGACAGTTGGACTCATCACTGAAAGTGAAAACAAATCGTTGAGAGAAACACTTCTGCTTGGTTTTTGCTCTGTGTGTTAATTTTGTCTCCGCTGACCTTTCCTTTCAAGACTGTTGGGGTTATCGCACTGGAAATGTCATTCAGGTTCACCTATTAAGGCTTTAATCACACATAACACTCTGTCTACTCTCTGAGCTTCACCCTGACTGATACAGCCTTAAAACACATTTATAATATAATGATTATCATAAAATATAATGGGAGAGATGGAGATTCAGAGGCGCTTAAATGACAGCTTAAGTGCAGAGTAGAGGACTCGGTTACCTCCAGCACATCTTGTGTTTCAATCCACACCCTGATTTTCCAGACACGCTTTAGTTGCAGTGATGTAATTTCAGTTTGGACATGGACTAATTTAATATCCATTAGCTCTTGCTTTCTATTTCACTGGTGCCAAACAGATATCCTTTAGGATATCCTATAGGCAATCAGGTAATGTGGAAGCATTCAGCTAATCATACACCAGATCAATAAAACTACAGTCAACGTGTTCGCTACCTATTCTGTCCATGCGGAGATGACAAGACCACTGTTTGAATGGCATGCCTGAAATGGAAATGCATAGATTTCTAAAAATGATTCCCCTCTCCATTGGAAAAAGCATTTCCCAGATGGTTAACATTCATTCCTCACAAGTACACGTTTTCCATAGAAAGATCATGAGGTAGCAGAAAACTTAAATATACTCAATAGCTGGTTTTACTTTTAAGCCAACAATCTTTTTTTTTCTCTCTTTGCCTGCTTTTAGCAGCGTGCTTGAAAAAAATGTGGCTCTCTCATTTTGGCAAGAAACTCCGCTTTAATGTCCTGCCTGCAGAATTTATCTCTCCTCTCCCTTACATTGGTCACAGTAAGATTCAACAGGAAAAAAACACTTCCATCTTATCAATAATAATCTCTGTGAGCCTGATTTATGCCCCAGCAGGTACCGCTGCACTGCTGTGGTCATGATCTCATCCTCACTACCAGCTCCCTTACATTTTCCTCCTATTCTCACCTGCTCAGTATTCATATCACACACGTTCTCTCTCTCTCTCTCTCTGGCAGAAAACTCCTTGGGAAATAGGTCGGAGAACTGTAGACTTCCACTGGTTACAAAGAGCTGCTTAGCATCAGTAAAAGCTGAGCATTGTGATGTGCAAAACATGACATCTGTGTGTTTAGCTGTGTCTCTGCGAGAGATAGATGCCTCCGCAACACAAGCCCGCCTGTGGGGGAAGTGTGTATTGCCGTGAGCGGTTTCTGTATCCGCGCCATGCTTCACTTGGCTAGGCTACGCTGAACTAAGCGCTTAGCTTAACACTATACAAGACAAGCCTCTTGTGGCTCTGCCCTGAGCTTTAAGGTGAGCGCACACAGGCTTTTGCTGTCATGTCAAAAATGCTCCTGGATAACACTTCTGACCTCAGTAGTCTGGGCAAACTGAGGTCAGCTGTAAGGTAACATCAGTCAGAATGTTTGCTTTAAAGATAAAGCACACAGACGCTTCTCTCAATGAGACATGGGCTGATGCAAACGCACCTACTGAAACACATCATAAAGGTTCTTTAAGGGCAGCGTGAAAGAAACAACACATCTTAAAGTTCTAATTCTGTGTCCCTGCATTAAAGCATCTTTGAGCTTCATAACTCGGATACGTTGTACGGATGGGTGGTTGTATCAGCTCTGTCTGCTCTCCACATACTCTATGCTTGCTAAATCATGCTAATTTTGAAGCAATCAAACCAAAAGACGGAATCACGTACAGAAGCTAAAGATGCTATGAGTTACATTTCACTGTCTTTAAAGCACTAGCGGTTGCCATTTCTTATTTAAATAAGGTTTGTACTATTGTAATCCACATTAAGAAACCAGATTGAACATGACCACAAATACATGTGACTTTTACTTGAAAAGCATCATCTACAATATTACTCTACTTCCGAAATTCAGTTTAGTAGATCTGAAATCCAAATACTACAGTAGTATAACATCTCTATCATGCTGTAATAACCGTCCACCTGTTAAACTGCAAAGTCCCTGCTTTCTCGCAGCTTCAGCCTTTATGAATGGGTCTCTGTGTCCAGTCAGCAGCCTAATTTCATAATCAGAACACAGATGGAGAGCGGACAGAGCTGCAGCCTCCGCCTCCCTTCCCCACTAACGATATCTCCATCTCAAAATGCAGCGGGCTACTTCACACCATCCCACCATCTTACATCATATTACTTAATCAGACCACTGTATTTTTGGCACGGCCGGCGCAAAGAACGCCCATCTACTGTATGTCAGGAGTTGGCAGCAGCCGTGGCGAGCTCTGCGGGCAGCTCCCTGGCACGTAGCCCCGGCTGGCATAGCGGTTCTGTCCTCACTAAATGAAGACCATGCCGCTGCCGTCTGGATGTCTGACGGGTAGCGAGCTTGCTTTTTGAACGGCTGTCAGCGAGGGGAGCGTCAAGCTGGGAGATGAGTCTGTGCCCGGGTACCACAGAGCTGGCAGTGCAGAGCTTCGTGTGTGTGTGTGTGGCACAGAACTAAAGCAAAGGGGACGATCTCCATATGCTTTCAGCCGTTGGATTAAAAGTTCAACTGAACCTCTGGGGTGACTGGAGGAGGCACAGCTACAGGCGAGATATTTTCAAAGAACTTTACCTTTATAGCCGTTTGTTTGGTATGAATTCAAAAGGTTTGCTCTTTACAGCACAAGCTGGGAACAAGAGATCCTCTTTGGTGTATCAATTTACATGCAAACAGATCAAACTTTCCTATTTGGTGCATCTGCGCAACTCTCAAAGTCTGGGCGCAAGACAGAAAAAACAGTAGAGAACTTCCATGTACAGACTGAGATAATAATGACCTGTTTTGAGAGCATAATGAGATGCTAACCTACTTTTTCTTTACAGGTGTGTTTAGGGAAAACATCAAAAAATAAACAACTCAAGGCTGCTCTGTGCGTTGAAGGCAATAAAGACAAAGGCATAATCCTAAGCCTGCAGGCGTACAAAGCAAACTCCCCAGATGTATAGGCAGTCTGAGAGGATACACACATGTGTTTGAGTGTGTGTGTGTGTGTGTGTGTGTGTGTGTGCCTGTTTACCCAGTTACACAATGCAGGGAGGAGGGGAAGGAAAACACAGGGACAGGCAGGAACCTTTCCGAACGCAGTTTAGCAAAATGTCAAGCACGCTCAGATCGCCGGTCGACTGAAATGTCATCCAGGCGAGGCAGCAAAGAGGCTAAACAGAAAAACACTGCACAGGTGTATCTGCGCAAAGTGAACGCCACACAAATACTTATAAACAATGCCTTTGAGTTACAAATGTGCCAAATTTAACTGTTAAAGGATAGAGAGGGATTAAACTCCAGGGCACCTTGGCCTTCATGATATTTTTTCGTCCTTTGAGGACTGTTAAATTTGATGCATATTTAATGCTTCTGAAAGTGTGTGTATTTAAGAGACTGTGTGTGTGTTTTGGCCAAGACTGAGGTCTCAAATGAACATGTTGGACATTACACATTATAGCTTTGGAGGATCCACTTTTAAAAATAACTAAAGAAGGAGCCAAGTGAGGTCAAGTCAAGTCAAATTAATTCACGACGAGCTTCTGAGAAAACATGTTTGTCAAAAGTGCTTTAAATACAGAAATAAAAACGGCTCAAATCTGAAGCCACACGACGCAGCTTGAGAGAAAGCATGTGTGTTCAGGCCAGCTCGGTCTGTTAAGAGGTACTGAGCAGGGGTGTAGCTTTCCTCCCCTGAAGTGTGGTATAATATAATTTTGCTGAAAGGCTGCATGCTCACGCCACGGGAGGAGAGTTTTATATCGAAGCCTGCCTGCTGTAACGGTGTCAGGTGGTATTTATGAGACTTGTAATGGGGCTGAAGCCCAGGCACACCTGCTACGCTGGGAAGGCTATACACACACACAGACATCAATCCACACATACTAATGCACAAACACACATATAATAGCAGCATTCAATTTTTTGCTTACTCTGCCTGTTTCTGCTTGTTTTCAGTTGTATTTAAGTGCTAGACAAATCTGATGAGGGCAAGATGCACATAAACTGGATTTGTCTTCACATGAATTTAGTGGAAGAGACAGGACGCTGGCAGGAGCTTTAACAGTTTGTTTGTTTTTTCAGAAGAAGTAAAACTTAAAGCCAACAAGAGAGGAACATTTTAGGTTGCATCCAATGAACACACTTCCTCATATTCATCTGATTTGGGATTACTATTGTAACATTTATTTCAAAAGCTCACTCACATATTAATAAAATTAGAGGTTAAACAAATAATTATTTATTTTATTAATCATTTAGTGTAGGGCGGCACGGTGGTGTGGTGGTTAGCACTGTCGCCTCACAGCAAGAGGGTTCCCGGTTCGATCCCGGGTGTGGGAGCCCTTCTGTGCGGAGTTTGCATGTTCTCCCCGTGTCAGCGTGGGTTCTCTCCGGGCACTCCGGCTTCCTCCCACAGTCCAAAAACATGCAGATTGGGGACTAGGTTAATTGATAACTCTAAATTGTCCGTAGGTGTGAATGTGAGTGTGAATGGTTGTTTGTCTCTATGTGTCAGCCCTGTGATAGTCTGGCGACCTGTCCAGGGTGTACCCCGCCTCTCGCCCGATGTCAGCTGGGATAGGCTCCAGCCCCCCCGCGACCCTCAAGAGGATGAAGCGGTTAGAAGATGAAGATGAAGATCATTTAGTGTATTAAATGTCAGAGGATAGTAAGAGAAACCGCCATTATAGTCTCTCAGAGACAAAGTACTGTATATGAAATCCCCAAATTGCTTGTTTTATCAAGTCAACAGCAAATAAATGGAATAACTGTTTGAGCTCTAAGGTTTCGTGACACTGGTACAGGACAAAATGTTAACTAACAGACTATAGGCAGAGTTGTTATCTTCGCTTGACCAGAGCTGGCTGAAGGTGATAAAGTTATAAGTATCCACAAAATACTTGACCTCGCTCTTGCAAAGCCCCTTAATAAAGGGATAGTGCACCCAAAAATGAAAATTCAGCCATTATCTACTCACCCATATGCCGAGGGAGGCTCAGGTGAAGTTTTAGAGTCCTCACATCCCTTGCAGAGATCCGAGGGGGGAGTGGGTAGCAGCACAACTCCACCTAATGCAGGCTGACGGCGCCCCAGAATAAAATGTCCAGGAACACATAATTGAAACCACAAAATATCTCCATACTGCTCGTCCGTTGTGATCCAAGTGTCCTGAAGCCATTAGGTGGAGCTGTGTTGCTACCCACTCCTCCCTGGGATCTCCGCAAGGGATGTGAGGACTCTAAAACTTCACCATAGCCTCCCTCGGCATGAGGGTGAGTAGATAATGGCTGAATTTTTTCATTTTTGGGTGCTCTATCCCTTTAAGTCATGAAATCCTAAATGTGCCCAAATGTTTGCCTTTTGTTGCAGATAAACTACAAGATTACTCATGTATGAATGTGCTGTAGCTACACCTTCCGGATGCTGCATTGTGCCCTGGCGGTTGACTTCTGCATTTTTTGGTTACATTAATGTTATTAAAAATACATATTTTTGTGAATCAATTCAAATTTATTTTCGGGATTTGTAAAGATTTCTTCACCCAACCCTACTCTATGTGAAACATGTGGTAAGGATATTGAAGTTCGGTATCCACAGAGTACATACTGCTGATCTTTTGCTTTAAAAACGTCTCTTTTGTTGAATTTTGGGCCTCTGCCCAGCCTCTCTGCTAGACTATGAGAGGCAAAGCGACTGGTAACTAATGAGCCTCCACACAAGCTTACTACAGGTTGGTGAGATTAACTCCAAGTATCTCTGAGCTCACATTAAGATGCCTGCTGCATGAGACCAGAGGGGGGGAAAAAAAGTGTTGATGAAACCCAGTCGAGATGTAAAAGCTGCAGCCTCAGAGCTGCACCTGTGCCAATTCTCTTATACCGATAACCCAAAAAGGAAAACTGCAGCTCAGCCAGACTTCTGCTTAGGTTACATATTTGATGAAGGGAGGAAATTAAACTCTTTTTTTTCCCATCGATTACACTGGCTGACGGCAACAGCTAATTTGTAGTGGCACGACTGAACCAAACATTTCAAGACTAAGATCAAAATCTTAAAATTGTATCAGGTCTGTGCCAAAAAAAAAAGGTACTGGCTTCAGTGTAAAACAATAAAATCTGGTTACATTGATGAACCTTTTAGAAACAAAACTTCCCTTCCTTTGCTCTAAATGCTGTCACATTTCTATCAAGTCGAGAGCTGTTAAGATAAACTGTAACACGAGTGGTTATGTGGTTTGACATCTGATGTTTGTGCTTTACAGTGCAAAATGAGGATGACAGTTTACCTAGGCAGGTGTAAAGATAGCACAGCGTTTCCCCCATGAGCACTGGTGCACCAAGAGAAGAGACATCGCTACAAAGAAATGCAATATTTAGATTATCGGCTCTTCATTGAAAAGTATGTGAACAACACAGAAATGTTGCACGCAGTTGGGTCCAAACAAGGACACACAATGACCCCACCCACCAATGCTGCAGCGCTGTTACAGAGGGACCCCTGTGAGGACACACAGTAGACCCCGCCACTCACATCCTGCCATAACAGACACACCTTCTTGAGAGTAAACAAGCCACACAAACACAAATCATTTCTGGTTGAGAACTTCAGTCTTGTGAGACTTTAACAACGCAGCTTCACGACACAGTATGGTGATGCAGATGGCCTCACAGGCGTCCACATGCACAGGCACACACAGATGAAGGTGTGCTCGCCTTTACCCCACAGGTTTCGCCCTGGGAAGGCAGAGGGAGCCAAAATCCCACCGAGTGGCAGCAGCGCAAACATAGGAACAAAATGATGAGAAAGCCCGCGGGGTCGTTTGTCCACATCTCTTGTAGACTGAACAGCTGACACCTCAGCAATCACGCTGCAGTGGGCAACACCGATGCCAAAACTGCTTTGATCGACAAAAGTCTGCCGACGTGGATCAGCACGGTGGCATTCTCAGTGACAGCGGAGATCCTGAACGCTCGGCAGAGAAAAGAATAACAATTACAGAGGGGAAGCAAATTGGATGTGATGATAAATACATAAAATGCAGTGAAAAGGGCAGGGACACTGTAAGATTGGGTATTTTACCCAAAATGCCTTGAAGCTATGCACTACCCAGGAAACTACACTAGAGCTGCATCTAATAATTATGCTCATCATCAATGAATCTACTCATTATTTTCTCAATTAATCTACTAACTGTGTGGTCTAATGCCAGAAAATAGTAAAGCTTGTCAAATTTCTTAAGGCCTAAGGTGATGTTTTTAAATTACTTGTCTTTTCATGTGTATTCAACAAGTATTTTCTAATATGTAGAATGTGTTAAGACAAAAACCTCTGATTTTACTTTACCCAGACTTGAACAGTCTAAATCCCAAAGATACTCAGTTCACTACAGCATTAAAACAAAGAAAAACAGCAAATCCTTACAACTGAGAAGCTGGATTAGCTGTGCGTCAATTAACTGATTGATTAACGGTTTCAGCTCTGCACTACACATGGAAGTAAAACCCCAGATCTTGTGCTGCTGGTGTCATTATCTTACCCAAAGAGATACACAAAAACCACCAGAAATAGCACAACATAACTGAATAATTTACAAAAAGGAGCTCAATCAACAAGCAGCAAAAGGCACAATCATGACTCAGCATAAAAGTATGAACCATAAACTGTGAAAAATGGTTTGCAGTTGGGTAAATCTTTACATTTGATAAGCTGGGACCAGGGTATATTTTATATGAATATATAACGCCAGCACTATTGGCTATCACTGCTAATGTTAGCTCTAGTTTTTCTTCTGTTTATTCCAAAGAACAAACTGCTACAACAGTAAACATGAAACACTTTGCTTCTTGTACAACAGAGGATGTTCCCAGAGATCAGATGTCAAACATCACATTTTTACAATTTCATGGACTGGTTAAGGGCTGCATCACTGTCGTGTCACATGAATCACTGATAGCAGAAAAACATGTATTCAGATATGACTTTAAGGCCCTGCCGACACCCTGCCAGGAACCCCGGTGGGGAGGTAATGCAGTTATTGTCGCGGCCCCGGTGCAAACGTGTTGCTTCATGCCTACAGCTCATCAAAAATCGAGCACTCCTCTCACCCAGCAGCCGCCTCAATTACAGCAGCATCACCCCCCGGCTCCATCGTCCCTCCATCCATCCCGTCTGGGTGTAATTCATCAGGGCTGGGTGGCCTCCATTAGCGCTCCTCCGCGGGGATAGGACAGCCTCTAAAGCACAGCACTCAGGGAGCGCACTGGGGCCCCGCACTTTACCCTAACAGCTTCATCAACTCCACATCCCTTGAGCCAGACACACACACTCACACCAAACACACAAAAACACACACACACACACAACCTCTGGAGGGCCCAATTAGCAGCCATCACCTGTAATTCAATAACAACACTCCCTTTCTTTTAGCCTCTCCAGCTCTCTCTTTCAGTCGACCGTGAATTTGCTTGCGTGATTTACAAAGGACAACTCCTAATGTTCTCCTACATCAACAAGCAAATCTAAATCTACGCTGACAGTTTATTAAGGGATCTGAATAGACCTGCATATTTTGTTTGCAAGCAAGAGGTGTCTTCCACCTCCTCTTCCTTTTTACAAGCCTAATATATCATCCCTCTGGCTCCATGCACTCTACATCAAGCCCACAGGACACAGGATGGAGGAGAGACACAAAGAGAGAATCCACAGTGCACATCTCGACTCAGCTTCTAATCAAATCCTCTGTTCCATTTCAGTGTGTTCACTCACCATCTGTCCTGCATGGTGGGAGAGGGAAAACAGAGAGACAGCAGCTCTGTCTCTGTCCAACTATGAAACACATACATCCCAATAAATAAAGAAAAACCTGTCCTGACTACAGAACGTCAACAGAATCATGGAATAGTGGTGCACTGTTTACAGACAGGTCTACTCATACAGGAAACATCCATTTAAAAGTGATCAGACCAGTCAGAAACCTGTGTAACTAATATTTTCATTATTGATTTAAGTACGAACATGTTCTTAATGGATCAATTTGGGCTATAGAATATCAGAAAATAGTCAAAATTGTGCATCTAAATTCCCCAAGCACAAGCTAACATCTTAAAAATGCTTGTTTTATTCGACCAACAATCCAAAAACCATAGGGAACAAATACATTATTAAACAAAAAATGGCACATCTGCACATTTAAGTAGGTGAAACTATCAAATGTTTTGCTTGAAAAATGATAAATAATTAATGAATTACCAAAATAGCTTCCAATAGGGCAGCAACTAACAATTATTTTCATTGACGATTGATCTGTTGATGATGATTGATGAGTTTCCCAAACCCTAAGATGATGTCCTCAAAAGTCTTGTTTTGTCCACCACCCAAAGTTATTCAGTTTACGGCCATAAATGAGTAAAGAAACCAGAAAATATTCACATTTGAAAAGCTGGATTCAGAGAATTTTGACTTTTTTTTTAGTACAAAATGACTCAAACCGATTAATGAACTCTGAAATAAGTTGGACGTCAATTTAATACTCAACAACTAATCGATTATCGTTTAATCTCTGCAGCTCTAGTTTCCAGTAAATTTTCATTGACGAATCGATTCCTTAAGGGCAGCACGGTGGTGTGGTGGTTAGCACTGTCGCCTCACAGCAAGAGGGTTGCCGGTTCGATCCCGGGTGTGGGAGCCCTTCTGTGCGGAGTTTGCATGTTCTCCCCGTGTCTGCGTGGGTTCTCTCCGGGCACTCCGGCTTCCTCCCACAGTCCAAAGACATGCAGATTGGGGACTAGGTTAATTGATAACTCTAAATTGTCCGTAGGTGTGAATGTGAGCGTGAATGGTTGTTTGTCTCTATGTGTCAGCCCTGCGATAGTCTGGCGACCTGTCCAGGGTGTACCCTGCCTCTCGCCCGATGTCAGCTGGGATAGGCTCCAGCCCCCCCGCGACCCTCAAGAGGATGAAGCGGTTAGAAGATGAATGAATGAATGAATCGATTCCTTGACTAATTGTTTCAGCACTCACTAATTGCGAATTGAACCTGGAAAAACATGATGGTGCACCCATCACTGGTCAAAAATTCAGTAGTCGCAGAGCGAGACAATACAAGGAAGCTGAGAAAAGACAAAACTTTATCCTCTGACACATGGGAGCGACAACCTGCCAAAATCCAATCATGTTCATTTTATTCCCTATGTAGAAACAGAGCCACAGAATTGTTTTCTGCTCCAACTCAACTGCGTGAAAGTAATCAGCTCAAAGTCGTGGTCAATGGCTTCCCAGTTCCCCCGAGATATGACTTCAACAAGTGACTTGGATGAGAAAGTGTTTAAACACAAATGAGCTCCAGCGCCAGTGTAGTGGCGATGGAAGGAAATCACTGCCAAATCAGAGTTAAGTGTGTAGATTACCAACTCAATGCTAAAGACACCAGTAAGCTTCAGGCTCATGAGAGGCAAGATGGAGTCTGTCACTTGGCGTCTGTATGTGTGAACAAGAGGTTGGTAAGGACTGACTTTTCCCAAAATGCCTTGCAGCAACCTCCCAAAGAGGAGGTGTGGTTGATTTAATGTAATGGTACGTATGTTATATATGTTTTATTATAATCTGAGACACGATACAGTTACGGTGTAAAAGACGAGATGAAACCATTCTACCGTGCTTCTAATCTAATTCTCTATTCTACTCCCACCTGTCCTGCTGCTGCTGTACCCACTGAGGTCTCTGGGGTGTCTTTAGTGAGTCCAGGCCCCTCCTAACCCACCTGTCCACCGCTCATGATTTATGTCTCCTGAGACCACTAGGGCTGCTGGGAGGTCGCCTCCCTTGCTCCGACTCGAGGTTTAACATTTTACCTTTTTTTTAAGCTTTATTCAATCATAAATTATTTGGAATCTCTCAAGAATTCTTTAGTTCTGGTCGTGGTTTTATATAGCTTTGGTTTGTTAAAGTAATAATGTGAAACGTGAAATCTGAATAAATAACCCGCTGTGGTTCTTTTAGTTATTTTAATGCATAATGTTCCTATGAAAATAATCTGGCTCCTGTGAAGCGGGATTTGAGCATAAGAAGCTATGAAAGGGATATGCTACGCTACATGCCTACAGAGACATTTTCCATTACTATATACTGTAGAACTTTAGTGAGCATGCAGTGCTATTTTAGATTAAAAACCTCTTCCAGTGTCCTGGTCAAGACAGCACAGAGTAGAGAAATCCAAGTAAGTCAGTAGCACTGTGTCAGAAAACCTCGGTTTTCATAAATGACAAGATCAGTAATCAGTGACGTGCACTTATGTCCAACACTTGACCTAACTTGTATTGTCTTCAATCAAATGTTAATTATTGACGCTTGTTGGGTCCTCTGTCTTTTTTGATGCTGATTTGGATTTGGATCACCAATGTTACAAAAAGGTAGAATGAGCTATTCTCGAAACAGTAGATTTTACTTGTTTTAAGAACATTTAATATGAGGGCTGCAACTAACAATCATTTCCCCAATTAACCTATTCATACAGTCTATTCAGAAACTTCTGAAAAATGGCCATTTTAGTTTCCTCAAGCCTGAAATGAAACCTTCAGATTTTAACTTACAGTTCAAAATCCTAAAATATTCTGTATACTTTCAGATGAGACAAAGAAAAGCAGTATATCTTCTTAAATCGGCAGCTGTAACTGGATAAAGTTCAGAATTTTTTAGCTTTAAAAAAATTACAATTAATACAGTTAATCAAATATCAATGTAGTTGACATATATTCTATGTTAACGAATCAATTATTCGAGCAGTTGTTTAAGCCCTGTTTGATTCTATGACTGAATAAAACTAAGGTGAAGTACAGGAACAAATGTAGTGCTCATAATATAATGCAAAGTCGGGCTTTCACCTTGTACTGCTTCACTGTTTTCTGTATCTATTTTATTGTCTGCTCCTTCTCTCCTCTCAGCACCACATTTCCTTTTCTACACCTGTTCCTTTTTGGTTTACCTTTGAGATGTGTCCCAAATTTAATGGAAGCAAATAAAAGTGAGTAGCCTATATCACAGGCAAGCGGCACACCACTTCAATGACCAACATGCACAGGATTACGGCTCGACTCAGTCTTTACTGTAAAACATCCGAGGCTGTGGTTCGGCGCAGTGCCTGGAGGCAGGCAGCAGCTTTGGGCTGCATTTTCACTGATTTCCTCAGAGCTGGAGGAGCCGGCGGACTCTGTTCTTCCTCTCAGGCGGCGGGAGAAAAAAGAGAATGGAGGATGGCAGGATATGCAAATTGTAGCACCACCAAAGGAGAGGGAGAGGAGTTTCCCACAGGCTCAGTGTGAAAGAGTGCTCCCCCTCTCCCATACACACAGGACTTTGAATGGGACTCTTTCTTTTGACACACACTGGCCTGCATGCACACAAAACCCACACAATCACACAAACGCATAAACACATGTATAAACTCATTAAACAGCAAACTGAAAATGCACACATGCACTCGTATGTGGATGTTTTAACACACACAGATGCACGCGTGAGGTGGGATGTTGGTCAGCAGCAGCAGAATAAACTTGGTCCTTTCACCACAGGCCGCCTTTCACAGCTCAGCCTTGGTTAGCACCACACAGTGTAGATTAAAGTTTTAGCTGCTAGCTGCTCGGGGAGCCTCTTGAATACATGAATATTCAGGTGGCTGAATGGGAACGATGAAAGGCAACAGCAAAGCAGGTTACTTGTGGAAATGGGTTAGGCCACCTTTAAGAAAAGTGTTAATACGAGTTTGGCAGTTCCTCTGAGATTTTATGCACCAGTGGCGCTGGAGGTAAATTTCAGTTCTGGTTCCACATTTGGCTTTGTTTTGAGCGTAGGTGGCAGTCAGGAAACTCTGTCTTCATGACATCAATTTTAAACGGCATTGTAAGTTTGGAGGAGGATTTGGCTGTACCATGATATTATTATAATTCCACACGGCAGACTACACAGAAAGTGAATCGTCCCTACCACTCTTCTGAGCTCTTCATTTTTAGCATGGTACATATCCTTAACATGTTTATTATGAGGGCCCAGCAGCTTTAGATGCTGAATGTATTTCACTAAACTATAGCAACAAATGGGCATGTCTTTTTTGCTAATAATCCGAGTATCGATGACATTTGTACTCTACATTATTACAAATATATTGATTGTATTGGAGGTTTCTATGTGTGGCAAGGCTCATTTCTGCAGCCTAAACATGGAGCAAGCATTGAACGTTTGTTTTGCACTACTTGGCGTCAAGGTCCACCTGCCTTAAAGTTTTCCTGCAATTCCAGTCTTGCACACTTGATATAATTAAGATGTAATTTAGCCCTAAATTGATTTAGGTGCGCATGGACTGGCACTTGAGGACTGACTACAAATGCATCTAAAACAATTTTTCAGTGGAGACAGGTCCTTTAAAAGTGACATTGGTGAAGTAAGAAACACTATTAAAGGTCCAGTGTGTAGGATTTAGGGGCATCTATTGGTAGAAAGAAATGGTGTACAATATTCCTAAATATGTTTTCATTAGTTTATAATCACCTGAAAATAACAATCGTTGTGTAACTGTTACCTTGAGTGAGACGATTATATCTACAAATGGAGCAGTACAGTCACCTAGAACGGACAAATCAAACACTGGCCCTAGATAGAGCCATTCACCTTTTCACATCATCCACTGCAATTCTCCTAAATGCTTTGCACATGGGAGAAGTTTCAGTTCTGCAACCTCACTGCTTGTTGCCACTAAATCCTACACACTGGACCTTAACTTCAGTTTTAAATGTACACACTGCTGTACAATGATTTGATGCATCAAAAAAACTATCTATGATATGTCCCTATGATCTTCACTCATGCACAAAGAGAAAGAAAAAGCCAAACATAACCAAATGAGCATCTTCATGCTGCTCGCTGCTACAGTGCTTCTCAGCACATGTGGCTCATGTGCTTTCTGGTGTAACACAGCCCCAGGACTGCTCCACTGACCTCTGACCTCTCCGTGGAGGACTGGGAGGGTGGGTGGGTGTCTCTGTGGGGGGAGGGAGGGGGGCTTTCTTTTAAAACCTGTGCTGTCAACACTGGTGACACAGAGAAACGTATAGTTTTGAGTTTCAAAAGCCACATGTGCCCCTTGTGTTTTATTTAGACTCCTGCGAGTGACACAATCGGTAGCTCTCAGTTTCGTATCAAATCAGATGGCAGCACATCATTTCCCTTCCACCTTGACTAAAAATACTTCTCATGTTGAGTGTTCAAGAGTAGCACAAGCAAATCACACCTGCGCGACGACAGGCACGTCTGTGCTGGCGAATGTTTTAAGTCACGTATTGTTTGATAAAGGCTTCTTTCTGAGTATGTAGTTTAGTTACTGAGGTGATTGTGGCTGTGTTGTTTGGCTTAGCCTACCTCAGTACATATGCTAATGTACAGTGTCTGTCAGTGTGAAAATCATTGCCTCAATGTTTTTATAATGACACACTCCCTCACTTTCTGCCTTTAAAATCCATTATATAATAAGCTCATCAAAACAACCATAGATATTGTTTTCCTCATTTCATTCTCATTAAGCACGGCTTCAATGTTCGCTTTATCCATTCTCTGACTCCTTTATTTACCCTGCTTGAAACACTATGCAAGTCAAATGCGGGGGTGTATATTGTTTAAACCTGTTCAAAGCTTATGCGTATGCCTTTATGAGGCTGTATTGAGTCATCTGCCTCAACTGTCCACGCCAGATCCGTCAAGGTGCCTTTATCGGCTGACGTCATCTAATTGAAACGCACCAGCATCAGCAGCAACCACTGATTTTCCACAACAGGCACCATGTTAATGCATGTAAATCCAAACAAGTAGGCCTCTGTTGTTATGCAAAGCCTGGAGGAAAAGTAGCTGTTTCCCACCTTGATGGTAACACACAACGCACACCCTCTCTCCCTCTCACTAACACACACACACACACACACACTACTCAATTAGTCACAGCAACAGCATCAGTAGCCCTCACGCACCTCCCCCTCTGGACCATAAAAGGCGATGGGAGGGGTTAATGCTGACTTGCTAAAGACATCCTGTAGTGCTTTGTCATTCAGCAGGCCCATTTGTGCGAGGGAAACAGCACACACACACACACACAGCCCCGGGCACTTCAGCAAAAGGAGAAAGTAACATGAATGGCCAGTGGTCATAGATCAATTAACAGCTACTGTTGACCACAACCATTTTAATAATACCACTCAGGACCATTTCCCTCTGACAATCCCCCCTAATACACAACAAAGGTTCACGTGTGCGTGAATATTCACATTACACTCAAAAATTGCCACACTCACATGTTGAATTTTGTGAACTTCACGATTAGCTACACATAGATGTTGAATAATATCTCAGAGGCAGGACAGTCACATGACTCCTCTCCTCCGTAGACCGCTGTGACTGGTGCACCTCAAGAAAATGGTTCATTCATACAACAGCAAAAGAAATAAGAGGACTATAAAACATGCTGCAGCATTTATATTTAATTCAACCCTTTATTTCCTTTAAAACTACATGATGTACAAAGACACAGCATTCCACAGCCTGATTTGAAGCAATAAGCTCAGTTGAAGGGCCGTAGTCCCCACAAGATGATGCAAAGCTTGCTTGTACAACATGCAACGCCTTAATAGAGCATTACAGCTTCAGCGTCTACAGAGGAGAGCCCAATAAATACCAGGCACACAGAGAAAATGCTGCTCATCTCATCGCATCAAACAACAGCAAGCTGATCAAAGAGCCTGTCACCAGAGAGACAAGAGTACTCCTTTAAAACAGTAATTCAAAGCACTTTTGTATCAACAAATGTCTGTTTCCCTTAGTTGATATAACTTATAGAAAACAGCAGTCAGTGAACAGGGTCACTGAAGCTGTTATAAACACTACACTTGTCTGTTGATGCACCGCTATCAATGCTAGTGAAAATGCTCCAAATAATTTAACCAAACATACATCTGCAATGTATTATAAAACATTTTTAGCAGAGCATATGCTCTCGAACTGGCACCAACGGGGAAATTTAAAAGTTCCCTGTGGAGTTTTTGGTCTCCGGAGTGCTATTATTCGTATATGCGTGCACATGAGTGATACAATATACATTCCTGCCAGTGGTTTCACACTATTCCTTTGCTCAAAAGGTGGTGCAAACATGCTAAGATACACAGCAAAGCACTAGCAAAGGCAATGAAAAGAAGTCTGCTAGCTAGTTGACACTGGATGTAAACAATGCAAGACTCATTTTTTTAAATCTGCTTTGCAAATATTTCATGCATTCAACACATATGTTAGAGCTCAAGGATACACACAATGCACAATTTCATGAGACTGAATGTAAACCTAACTTGTTAACAAGGAAACTCAAGAGGGCACCTTTAACTACCTTAACCTTTCCTTATTCCTAAAAAACTTAAACAGGACAGGCGGACAGACGCTGGTTGAAGCCCAGGCCCTGGCAGGCATGAAGGTTTGAGCAGTCCAAGCCTGGGAGTAGGCCGCTGTGTTTATCCTGTCAAGGTATGTTAACACCAGGCTGCATTCCTGTAGTCCCTAAATTGCAGCGTTAGATTACAGCCCAGCTGAGAGCGTACTCGTACACACACACACACAAACACGGAGCACTTTAAAGCAAGTGGAAAAGCGTTGGATGACGAAGCCGTGACCAAAGTGGCAGCAGCAACAGGCGGCACACATGGAGGGCCGACACCTGCCATTTACAGAAGAACTGCGGGCGATCGACAAGCGGTGGAGCTAAAAGCAAGTTCATTGAGGACCTAAAACGGAAACAACGTCCTAATTCTTCCCAATTCTCTGCTCTTTTTTTCTTTCTTCTGCATCTAATTACTTTAAAAACACAGAAATAACTGTTTTATGTAGCGTGCATGCTGCTGCTACTTACTCTAATGTTCAGTCTAATGTGTGGTAAGCATTTCATTTGGCAAAAACAAGTACAGTAAGAAGAAAGTAAAGGTTGTTGAGGGTCTCTGCAGGCCTATAGCTCGATGACACTCATCATTTAATGGGCTTTTATAGCACCATGTTTACAGTTGCTGCCTAGTGGGGAATCATCTCTGTAAAGAAGTAGAGCAAGGCCAACTGTCAACTATCCTTAACACTAGGGAGGTTAGGGCAGGGGTGTCATCACACAAACCCACCAAAGAGTGCACACCTAACATTGAAGAACATCTGAGAGCTAACTGTGTCAGGAGACAGTTAGACGGTAAGAAGATACTTCATGTAAAATGTTGCTTCAAAGGCTTTTCCACCCTGACCAGAATATAGTTCTCTGAAAGAACAATGAATACTTACTGTGGTCATATTTAGATATATTGAACACTGTGCAAAATATTATCAAGCAGCAGCTTCTGTTCAAAAGAATCTGTATCAGACTTCTACCTTAAACAATACTGGTGGAACCTTATTGCTAAGCTACTGCTAAAACTTTTGATCTGTAAATGGTCTGTAGGGCAAGAATTAACCTGCCTCCTCAATAGCTTCTACTTTACTTTGGTGTGATGATGCCAGCATTACTACACAGGAGAGGAAATGAATGGAAAAATACACATGTAATGACAGTGAGTATTAGACTGACTAAATGCGGAAAAACTAAGACACACTGTTGAAGCTGCACTTATTTATTTTAAGACATTTCTTCAGGCTGTTCATCGACTGTTTCATAAATGGATGAACCTTTTCAGAATGCTCTTGTACATCAAAAATTTGGAGGTGTTGTTCTTTAAAGGCTATTATGCAATGGTTTTACTGGTCTAGCCCACCTGCGATCAAATAAGGCTGCAAGTGGCCCATGAACTGCAATGAGTGTGACACCCTCAGGTTAGGTTAGGATGCTTATATAGGAGAGAATAATTGAACTGAAGTGGCACACTAAAACAGCACAGACACCTGAATGAGTCTCAAGCGCCATTTACGCTGCCTCTTCAAGGCGGGAATGTCACACCGTTATGCAGCCTCACAGTTCTGAATACAAGGTACAATCCTGGAATGGGGAGACAGAGTTGTCTTGCCTTTAAGCCAGCATTGGAGGTAGTTATAGCGCCAAAACAACGTCAATGTAAAAGAGACAACTGGCAGGACAGGATCAAGGGCGGCACAGGTGTGACGTTTTGATGACATAGTATGCAACACACTAAAAATAACTAGTAGCAGTTAGCAGCGAAAGAAAGAAGAAAAACAGTGGCCGAAAATGTCTGCACTCCGATAAACAATGAGGTTTAGGAGCTTGTCAGCCGCCATTTAACAGAGATGGTAAATGCTTGTTATTGCCATGTTAATGCCATTGTTAATGTTTATAAAGCGCTGTCGATGCATATGCTTTTGTTTTACATGTTACGCCCATCACTCCTGCTTCTGCGATACCAACATGCTGTCTAAAATGACACACTGGGGCTGCATGATGCTACGATTGTTTGTTTCTGTGTAAAATACAAAGATGGCATAAAGAAAGGACTTTAGTGCGGCCCGCGGTCTCTGTGTCAAAGGGCTTCAGTTTCCTCTCAAGCAAACTGCAATGTGGCTCATCATGAATGAGATCATAACTATAGGAAATGACTACAAAATACAAGGTTTTAAAAAAAGAATGGTAACACCTAATTGGAAAAAATCAACTTCCGCAAAGAGCACAGACAGTGTTTATCTTACGTTACATGGACTCTAAATAGATTTATTTTCTGCCTCCAACCAGCAAGAATGGCAGATTACCTAATCCAACTGATAACGATCTGCTAATGATTTTGTTAACAGTTCTGGTTCACTAAAATATAATTGTGCACTGTGAGACTAAAACCACAAAATAAAATGCATTGCCAACTTTGACGTTGTGGTTTGGACCCAAGAGAACCAGCGGTAGGTACGACTGTGCCCTTCACACGTTATTAAAGATGTTAAACTGTTAAATATGTACCTGAAACTGTCAGTCTCTTCATCATGGGCTATAATATGAGGACAATTGTAAAAAATGCCTGTAATACTTATAATGCTGCTTTAGAATGTTCTCAAATATATAAATATAAATAGTAAACTGTCAAGTGAGGAAAGGAGATGGATCCCTGGAGCATGTAAGGTGTTAGAAAAGATCGATTTGTTAATTAATGTAGGATATCGATTGAGTATTTTGATATCGTTACAACATTAAGAATCTGGGAAATAATAATTAAAAACCCAAAACAATAAATAAATGTATAAAATCATGAGGAGATTTGGCTCCAACGTGAAAAGTGTAAAGTGAAATGTATCTACAATCACCTGAAGAATAGCTAGTTATCACTGAAGGCCCATCTGTAGTCTATTTACTCACTTTATAATACATGGCAGGAAGTTGGTCCACCTTAAGACTAGCATATGTGTAAAGTCATGAGAGCATATGAACTGAAGCTTTTGAGACAGTATAGTTTGTGGTATGATCAGCAGCTGTGTGCCACATCATGGTGATGACAGACTGGAGGTCATGGTACATTAGCACAGGCTAATGTTTGGCACATAATCTCCATTGAAATTCAAAGGAGTGAAAGGGCTGTGAACAAGCAGTGGAAGAAAACTAATAAAAAAGACACGTTTGGATTGAGGCAGGTGGAAAATGAAAGGAACGGGAGAGGCAGAGCAGATGAAGGCGGTGCGCACTGAATCACAGCACCTTTTGCCATCTTGATTGTGCGCCCCGTTATACGGACACGGACGCGCTCCTTTCACATTATAATCTCATTTACCCGTCATGTGTTTGGAAATTAAAACCAAACGACACGCTGATGATTATTCCCATGAAGTATTTGAGCCTGATACTGCGAGGATATCAGGTGGAAATCGGTTAAAATACACCTTTATAGGTGTTGCATCACCTTGCGTACCTGGCTGTCTCCGGTCCAGAAAAAAAAAGCAGCAACCCCGCCTTCACTGCAGTAATGGTACTGACCGCCATTCCCTTCCGCACACCGCTCAGGAAATTGTATAACGAATTACCGCAACACAATAGATGGAAACGAGAGGTTTGACGGTGAGCCCTGTAAGCACTATTATTGCACACGGTGTGGAATAACAGAGAAATAACCACCTTATGCACTGCTCATTTTCCGTGCAGACACTCACACAGAGCTGCAGAGTGCACGAGACCAAACAAGGCGACCAATCCACACACACACACACACCAAAGAAGAACACATAAAAGGAAAGATAAAACATGCACAAGTGGGTCAGAAATGCGTGTCGATGAGATAAATCCCGCGAGAATGAAGGGGAGGCGAGCATCCATGCGAAACTGGCATGGCACACGGTAAAAAAAAAAAAAAAAAAAAAAACTACAAAAAAAAAATCATCTCTACCTGCACAAGTTGACATTTGGAGCGGTTTTCCAGGCTCCTCACGAGACACAGAGCCTTTAGGAAACGGCGAGCGGATCCTGTTCCGTGAACGGTCGAGAGCTGCAGGTGTTATTTCTGTTTATTTCTAGGCCATTTGTCAGCCCCGTTATCCGCGTTCAGGTAAACATGATGATGATGGTGATGGCTCCTGTACGGACGCACAGAGTCACCGTCGTGTCGTCAGCAGGAGGAAAAAAAGGTGCTTTCCAGCCCCTCGGCTCGCACACATTAAGCCTCATAACGGTGTCTAAAATATATAAATATATGGGTTTACTTTTTTTTTATTGGCTGATACGATGTGAGAGGGGGAGAGTATACAGGTAAGAAACCGTCCAATGAGAGAGTCTGGCTATAAAAGGATGTGTGAATTTAAAGTTATTACAACAACCTCGACCTGAATTCTATTTTTATATCCTTTACTTCATGACAAGTGGACTCAAAATGATGCTTAATATGTGAAACACCTCATTTGGTATCATTTCATGATGACATCACAGAAACAAACCCCCGGTAGGTGATAATAAAGGGTTATTACAACTAGTAGGCTATATCACAGCAGACACTAAAATCAGGTAGCCTAAATATAATGTCAACACACACAACCAAGCACATACAAGTCCATAGTTGTGATGAAATGACTCAAACTCTATGCTGGGAAACAAAAAATATACATTTCTAATAATGCCCAAAATGCAGCCATGTGCATCATTTACTTTCAGCATTGCAAACAGTTCACTATCCCGAATTTACAGGTGCAAAAAGCAGCAGCCAACACTGTACAATAGGAGCAATTTGCACAACAATCAACAAAAATATCACGCCGAATAACTAAAAATGCTATTTTAATAAAGGTAAACTGGTGCAAGCAATGAGGACATGCATGCATGATATTGATATATGTGCTAAATATACTTCAGGTGGATTAAAAATACAGTTTCCACTCTTACCTTAACTAAGGGAACATGTGGTGCTGCAGTTGTGGCAGGCAGGGCTGAAGTGCAGATAAAATAAACATCCCATCTCTCTGCCATCACCGGAGCAGCAGTGGACCAGACCAAACCCCATGCAGAAAATCCTATGTATTTACCGCGAAAGCACGATTTCCCCATCCGGCCATCAAAACACACACATAAAGTTGACTTATTTAGAACGGCAGTGACAAACTGCACCGTCCGGAGCCGAGTGAGCAGCAAGTTAGCATGAAACTAACCTCGCAACAACCTCGCCCTGAAAAAAAAAATCATACACTAAAACTACAAACTGCGCTCAACGGGCCACGTTGTTATGTGAAAGCCCCGCAACCTGCCGCCAAGTGTTGCTGTGGGTGGGAAAGTGGCAGAAAAGTGCAGTAACAAAGAGAGGAAAAGTGGAGGAAAGTAAGAATACAGACAACTATCAAGCGCTCCTCGGGTTATTCCGGCTGACGGATAACGGTTCACTCTGTCAGGCGGCCCCATGCACCGCTAGGCGGAGAGAGAAGCCAGCCAGGTATAACGGTACACCACCACACTGGGATATATGAACACACTAATACTCCCCAAAAGTCCCCGAAACGTGCTCCAACTCACTCCCAAAAGTCTCCAGGAGAAGTTTACCGAGTGAAAAGCTCGCCGGCAGCCCGCCCGGCTCGCCCAGTGGCGGGTACGGAAGAGTTGGGACTTACCGCTGCTCCTCTTCGGGTTCGCCTGTTTTCTGCGCTTACACCTGGGGCCATCCGCCATGATCCTCTTGCTGAGTCTGAAGCGCAGCCGCTCGCGAGCCACCTCCTCCCTCCACCTCCTCCTGTCTCCCCCCTCCTCTTCCTCACCCATCCTCACCCCTCCCTTCCCCTGTCCGCTTTACGACATCACCTTCCCCCCAGCTTAAAAACACCTGGTTTGCGACACACTGGCTGCTTTTACGGCATCACCTTCTCAAACACCTCAGCACGTGGCCCCTCCTACTGGCCGCACATGGGTGTGTGTTCGCTGAGAGGCGTTTCCAAGCGATGGTCCGACCGCTCTGACAGGGTCGTCCTGAGGCTCTCACTGTCTCTGCCCCTCCTGACTGCTGAGAAAATGAAAATAAAACAGGAGGTGTTTCTCCTCAGATGGAAGAGTAGAAATGTGTCTACAAGAGTAGAGCTGAGGGGAGATGAATGTGTCAGTAATAACATAACATAACATCACTCAGCTCAGAGCAGCAATGCCTCACTGTAACAATCCCACATTATAAGTCGGCCTAAAAGTGCTAAAATTAAGGTGATGCCAAAGTAAAAGTATACAAGTAGACTATTATAAGCAGAATGTACTTGAAGAATCAAATGTAGGCCAGTCGATGGAGAAAATTGGCCCTTGCCAGTGTAACACCATTATTGTAGCCTGTTGACTGATGCATTCAGAATCAGCACATAGACTATATATATATATATATATATATATATATATGCTTGTATTCATATTAAACGTGATATTTGCATGTTAAAAACTGAAAAATGGTACTATAAAAAATATGAAAATATATTTTACAGGTACAGTGAAGTACAGCGGATGTTTGGTGTTACAGGGATATTGACACTAAATGACTGCACATTCATATATAAGTAGAATTTTATTGTTGTAGTTGGTCAAGGTAAATATAATTTTAATAATTATAAGCTACTGTGGAGTAAAAAGTTCAGTATAGCCATCTGTATAGTTGAGTGAAAGTACATGTACCTCAAAATATGTGCTTAACTACACTAGACCTACTTGAGTAAATATACTAAGTTACATCATAATACCAATTCTTTACCTGAATCCTGAAGCTAAAATATGAAACTCAAAATAAACTGTGACAAACAAACAGGTAGATGTAAAGGTATTCTAATCCTCTACTTAAATAAAAAGCACTAATACTACAATGTAAGTTTTGTATTCCAAAATTCTACTTGTACGTGTATGTACTGAAGTATTGCTAGTAAAATATATTAATAGTATCAAATGTGAAATGAGTCATTATGCAGAATGCCCCTCTTAAGAGTATATACAGTACATTTACTGAATCATTATTGCAGATATTTTCACTACCTTATGCACTGTTGGGTATTTCAATCTAAAACAATACATAATATTTTAGAAAACAATTATATCCAATGATATGTATGGTTGTCAAATAAATGTAGTACACTAAAAAGTACACAAGTTATTCACGTCATGTAAAGTAGTAGAAATCATCTACTTCAGTTTTGATGTACTTATACTTAAGTACAGTATTCGAGTAAATACTATTTAATTACTGAACATCATTACATACTGACCCAGGGGTCAACTGCAGTACACGTCTCTACTGGTCATACTGTTGTATGTTGAAGTGGCACCCAAAAAGCAAGAAATGATGATAGAGAAGTAACTCAGTCTTTGCTGCAAGATATAATTTGGAAAACACAACAAAAGAACTCAGAGAGCAGCAGGTAAAATTAAAAGCTCAGTTTTACTTGTGGTGTGACACAGACTGAGGTCAGAACTAGACAAAGGAGAGGGCAAACTTTACCCATTTAGGGACTGGGCAGATGGGCAGGAGTCCAAAGAGCAAGCAGGGAAAGATGGAGGCTGGAAAACATTTAAGTAGCCAGCACAATAAACAATATGGAAGACAATGAATGGAAATGAGATTAATGCTGCAATGTTGATGAGAAGTGGGAGCAGGTGTGCAGGTGGGCGGGGGAGGTCAGGTGATGGGGAATGGCAGGTACACAGGGGTTACTGCCGGGCATGAGGGACTGGCAGGAATGGGAATGTTCAATCTCCATTTCCACTGGAAGAGAAGTCTCCTCTCCTGTGATGTTAAAGTTTTAACATATACTGCTGAATATAATCCTTTGCAATGTAGAATGTATTTCAGAGGCTGGCAGAGAGTGCTTAGTTTCTCAGTGGTGGCCTTGTTTGTTTACTGTAAACACACTGGATTTCTAAATTAATATGCTGATGATTTATTGATGCTAAAATGCAACACCCCTAAATGAAAACAACCAGTTATCGAAATGTCAAGAGCTTTTAAGCAGCGAGTTAAGAAAACCTGAGCCCAAACATAGACGCTCAAACAAACACTGAGCAGGGTTTTGTCCTCAGTGGGGACAAAAGTGCAGTGACAGTTCACAGCAGGTCAGGGGAGTGGCCTTTAACGGTCCCGTCGAGCTATTCTTGTACCTGCAGATGATCAGGTTTCCAGTTCAGACACACCAGGTGCTGCTGCGAGCCTCTCACAGGACTCCTCTGGATACCCTGACACTGCGTCAAAGACGGGGGAGAGTATTAAACTGCAGAGGCTCGACAGGGGGACAGAAAGCTTGAGATTATAAGCTTTTTTTTTCCTGAAGGTGCTTCATTGTTGTCCGCTGTCTGACTCAACAGAGACAGCAAGAGTGAGCTCGGATTGAAGTGTGAAGGTTTTGTACAGGAGGGAAACATGTGGAGCAAAAACAGCTGCAGGAGAGGCCCCATCTTTTTGGTTACTCTGTTACAAGTAAAAGTCCTGTAATAAAAAAGTTACATTATTATGTAATAGCATTAAAATATACTCAAAGTCCCAAAAGTAAAAGTACTGATTATGCAGAATGGCCTATTTCAGAATGTTGTAGCTGGCAAAAGTGGAGCTTTTTGTCACTAATTTATATCCTGGTGGGTAGCTTCATGTATGATAAATCATCATTAATGAGCTGATTATTTTTGTATTGATAATTTGAATCAAATGAACTAGTAACATAATGTAGTACAGTAAAAAGTACAATTTCTGATTCCAAAATGTAGTGATAAAGCAGATAAGCTTATAATTAATGGACTTACTTAAGTACAAGTACCTCAACACTGTACTCAAGTACAGTATTTGAGTACATGTACTTAGTTACTTATGTCACTGGCAAAAATGTGTTATTGTTGATGTGCTGCTGCAGTGGGCCACATATCACTTAGTGGTTGTCCATCATATTTTACTTAAATTTCTCTAGCTTTAAAGTTATGACAAATCAAGGTCGCTTATTCTGTAAATGCTTGGTTTAAAGATTATTTAAAATTAGCAGCATGCTTGTATTGAGTTACATATTTAATACCAAGGGGGTATTTGTTATTACTGGCCCATTAAATGGAAATTTGAAATGCCTTGCAGGTCACTACGAAGATATTTCCTGTAACTCAGCATGAAATATTTGGAAATGTAACAAACCTGACCAGAATGTAAAACGAGATTCTGTGTATGACATGACTGTGTAGTAATGACTCAGCAGTGGGACGGGTGCAGTGTAAGAGGTACAGTTGTAAAACTCGAGTACAGATTTGATCGTTACTAGATCTTACTTAATAGTTTAACATCACTGAAATTCAGAGGGAAATTCAGATTATAACATGCAATAGATACATTTATAAATATGAGTCACTTGTATAGATTTAACACAACAGAAGATGAGTAAGAGTGATACGGTAATATAACATACAGTATATTGAATCAATAAGCCACAAGAAGCTGTGGTCTACACTGATTTTAGGACAACTAAGAGGCGATCTTGTCTAGCCGGATGACAAATACTTCAGGCCTCATTTAGCAGTTGCCTTCTTTAGCTCTGCATCTCATATAGGTGAGTAATTGGCGCAGTAATACTGAAATTGCAACGGGGTCACAGCTGTTTGTTTTTAGAGTACTTTACAATGGCTTCGAACACATGCAGCTCAACCGATCATGATTAAAGACTGGAACTCTGCTTTTTTTCTCATCTGTGACATGTCAAAATGTCCTCTGTGAAAAAAGCATATTGCCCCTGCAGTGGTGACACAGGTTTGGGGCTGAGCTTGGAGAGTGTCAGAGATTTCCAGCTGTTGTTTGATGGCATAAAAGCTTCGGTTCCAGTGTAAGGTGCATGTGCAGCTAATGAGCCACATGTGTAACATTCAGTCTTACCTAGAAAAAAGAGTTACTGCACGTACATTCTTGCTGATGCCTCACAGACTCTGATCACTCAGAACAACATTTTTAAGTACTAATTGAAGTGATCTGATCATAATAATCATTTTTGGTTGCAGCAATGATATGAATATATCTGAACATGGCTGGAAGGTTGTGAGTGGCATCATATTTAAAAATGCAGCCAAAATGTGACTGCCAGTTTCTCCCTCAGCACCTGCACACATCACTTTGGATAGAAAGATGATCTGATTGTCAGTTTCAACTACCCCCCCCCCCCCCCAAACCACAGCAAACCCCACCACCACCACCACATCAGTAATGCTTTAATTGAATCTCCCACTGGCAGGATATGAAGGGCTGGAGAGTCCTCTCCTATCTGGGGAGTCTTGCCCTGCTACATCACATCATCTCTACAGGCGACTGCTGTCCTGCTGCCTGTGAAGTAGAAGAGGAAATGGATGCCATTATTCAATGCTAATTTAGTATTGACATGAATATTGGGCTCAGAGGGCTCTCTGTGGATCTTTTTTTTCCCTCTTTAGTAAATTCATTTGTCTTTCAGCGGGAAAATCCTACTCAGTGAGTAGTCAGCTAATAGACTGTGAGTATTGTTCTTTGAAGAAGAGGTGAGCCCTAAGGCTAAAAGCCCCTCTATCCCTGCCTCAGCAGTCTCCTTTGTTGTGCATCAGGTAGGGGTTCTACCTTAAGACTGAAGCTATGGATCTGCCTGATACACAGAGATTTAACCCCTAAGCCTGTTAGTCTTAGTATCTTGCTCTTATAATTTATTTCCACTATTTACACTAGAAGACAGTTTGCTGCAGTGAGGGATATCATTTAGTTTGGGTTATATAGTTTAAAAATAAAGAATGGGTGATGTTCTATTTTGAAATAGGGTGGAAAACTGCATTTAAAAAGGATGTACATCACAGGTCTGATAAATTTGTGCCTTTATGCAGATATCTGGTATAGATGTAAATGCACCCCACATTTAATCAATTATTGTATACTGTTCCTCTCTAAGACAGCTAGCTTTCACACCACCCTGTTTGGAAGAACTAAAGGCCCTGAACACTTTTGCCTTCCAATGTGGTCGGACAGCACGTAGCATAACCTGGTCCTAAGAGTCTGTAGCCATGCTACCAGCTCTATCAGGCTGTATTTCGAAACACATTCTCACTCCGACCTCGTCACATATTGACGTTTTGGTCATGGACTTTCCACGTCCACACCAAGGTACCCTGGGTGTGTTGGTTGTTGACATTCTAGGATACTGTGTCAAGTTCTCTTCTTTCAAGATACACTTCCGTTTTCACAGGAAATTTACAGTCTCTTTCAAAATAAATGCACTACGTCGGTCAACACTGCAAATTGACGTTTTTTTACCTTCAACAGTTTAGGCAACAAAAACATTTCGTTAGGTTTAGGCAACAAAAACATATCGTTAGATTAAGGCAACAAAAACATGGTTAGGTTTAGGCAACAAAAACAGTTAGGCGTAGGAAAAAAGAACATGGTCTGCCTTTAAAATCTTAGGGAACGCGAACACCGCTCTCTCGGGTGAAGGTCTGTGTTTGTTGGACCCATCCAGCACCCCTCCCGCCTGCCCCACTTGGACTTTTGCCGCCTTAACTTTAGTCATTGTCTTGCTGCATTCCTCTCTGATGCCGGCAGGCACTGTTAAACTATGACAACAATCGTCTGCGTATCATGCTGACGTTAAAGGACGCCTTTTTACATTGGTTTCTGATGGCGCAAGTCACTGCCCAAGCACTGGATTTCGACAACTTCAGAGTGAGACCAGGCTTTACTTAGAGTGGTGCTTTGAGCTAAATGCTAACATCAGCATGCTAACATCCTCACAGTGACAATGCTAAGTTGTTAATGTTACACAGGTATAACCATGCTCATCCTCTCAGTTTAGCATGCTAGCATGCTAATTAGCACTGCTAATTAGCACTAAATATGAAGCACAGCTGAGTCAGCTGGGGCTGATGAGGATGTCTTTTCTTTTGTTGGTATTTGTTTGTAAATCAAAATACTGAACAAATTAAAAGTTGAGACAGGGGTGACACTTGTGGACAAGTCATAAGGATTTATCCTCTGGGTAGCATGAATATCCGTAAATACTTCCAATAGTTGTCGAGATATTTCAGTCTGGACCAGTCACACTGCTAGTGTGGCTAAATATGAATTGATGTTAGTGGGGCAGATAAACAAATGTTTGTCTTTTATCTCTTTTTGTGTCACACACTAACTCAGAAAATCTTGTTTTACTTTTATCTCTTATTTTTGCTGTGTTTTATATTCCTCATTTCTAATTTATGTGTTTAACTATAACTTTTCACATGTTTGTCCCATGTTTTGCATGTTTGTGGGTGGCGTTCCAGGCAGCCGCCTATGGCGCCTATGCCACTGTGGTCAGGTAAATAGATCAGATTGGGTCAAAGTTGGGGAGCACTTTTGAATGCTAATACAATGCTAATGATAAATGCTCAGACCAAGACACTGGGGTTAAAGCTTTAGTAACTTTACTTTGGTGCTACAACTTCCATAGATGTTTTTACCCTGATGTACCTCCTGTTTTCTATTCAGGCTAAAGGCCTGTGATTCAGTGTTTTGCTTAATGTTTGTTAGGCGGTAGGTTAGCTTGAAGCTTTTAAGTGAAAAGTGAGATACAATACAGTATAGCTCAGTCTCTGATATGTTAATCTGCCAAAACATGTAACATTTCCCCTGAACAAATCAATTAACTTCAGCTGCTCTCGAGTTCAGTGCCATAGAGGGGTTCTGTGACCAACAGATGAATAATGTAATTTTGTGTCAGGATGAGTAATGCGGGCACAAATCACTTGTCTGGATGAGTGGCTGGGGAGTTGATAATGGCGAGTCCTCACATTGGGTTTATAAGGCAGGAGGAGAGAGGGAGATAATTCATGCTCTCTCTTACTGTGTGTCAGTCTCTCCATTCACGATATGCTGTGGAGGTTGTGAAGCTGCGCGGCATTAAGAATAAAGAGAAGGGCACGAACCTGGAATAAGGGAAACTATCTGCTGGGAAATGTTTACTTTATGACAAGGTTGATTAAAGGGTTCCTGTGGAAGCCCCAGCTCAGTTTTAACATGTAAATGTCTTTACACACGTATATATTTCTACAAGTATTCTTTAAGGTGACTCATAAGTCTGTCTAAATGTGGTTATTGGGTTTCCTATCATGCAAAGTACTGTTTTATTGATTACTCATTGATTGAGACGGTTCAATCTGAGCATCAGATTTTCATTTCATCCTGTTACCTGAGATAAGAGTTGTGTTTGACAGGACAAAGTCTGGAGGGATGTTGCTGTGTTTTGTTTACCTTGTGGACAGGTAAACCAGGGGTCAGTTGGCTGACCACTGTCCCAGGTGCGTGTGTGTGTGTGTGTGTGTGTGTGTGTGTGTGTGTGTGTGTGTGTGTGTGTGTGTGTGTGTGTGTGTGTTATTCTGCTTGTCTATGTGGTAACAGTGTGAACACCTGAGGAAAGTAGGTAATAGGTAAAGACAAGAGTTGAACTCCTCAGTATCATAAAGCAACAGCTAACTCCAGAATTGAAAATATTTTTCCTTTTATTTGCAGTGCTATTCATCAATCTGGATTGTTTTTGTGTGTGCTGCCTGGTGTTGGAGATATCAGCCATAAAGATCTCTGCCTTCTCTCCAATTTAATGGAACTAGATGGCACTCAGTTTGTGGTGTTCAAAGCACCAAAAAATAGCAATGTCTTAACAGCAATGTCTCTTTCCAGAATTTTTAATTTAATTTAATTTTTAATTTTATATACTTTATTAATCCCCAAGGGGAAATTCAATTTTTTCACTCTGTTTGTCAATTACACACAGGTCCGAACACACACATGCACAAACAGGACCTATACATGCACTAAGTGGAGAGATGTCAGAGTGGGCTGCATGACAGGCGCTCAGAGCGGTTGGGGGGTTCGGTGCCTTGCTCAGGAGCACCTCGGCAGTGCCCAGGAGGTGAACTGGCACCTCTCCAGCTACCAGTCCACGCTCCATATTTTGGTCCGGACGGGGACTTGAACAGGCGACCCTCCGGTTCCCAACCCAAGTCCCTATGGACTGAGCTACTGCCGCCCCAACTGAGCTACTGCCGCCCCTACTGCAACCCAGTTACTCAAGATACTCCACAGACCTTGTTGTGAGCAGTTCAGCTCACAGGAACTATTTGCTGTCTAGTGAACGCCACCTGCCAACCACGCTGTTCACACTCAGCAACTCACACCAAATCAATCAAGACTTATAAATAGTACTATAGGTGAGAGGAAAAATATTTGTGTTTGAGTTTTGAGTGAACTGTCCCTTTAACATGTCCATCAGCTTATTGAAACAAACACAAATCTTTTCTTTGAATGAAATAATGATGTGCAAACATTTGATTTTTAGCATAATTTAGATACAGTATGTCTGTCTCACATGGCCCTGCTACTACTGTAACTACAAATGCTCATTTAAAGTGGATTAACTGATATCTTTGGATGAAATATTGAATTAATTGACTCCAAGTAATGCAAGACAGCCATTCATGGTGCAGAAATGACAGAGTTCACACCCAAATATGTAGCTCAATAGAGATTTTAAGCCTCTTTATCTCACTGATTTAATTTTACAGCCAGTTACTGTATGTGATTCTTATGAATCTTACAGCCATTTTTAGTGGAAAAAGCTCAGATATTGCACCTCATACATCACGCACATTGTAATTCCAAGTCAGCAATATTAGGAATATTCAGTTCAGTTCAATTCAATTATATTTATAAAGCCCAATATCACAAATCACAATTGGCCTCAGAGGGCTTCACAGCTTACGACATCTCTCTGTCCTTGGAACGTCACAGCAGATAAGGAAAATGTCCCCCCAAAAAAGCCTTTAACAGGGAAAAATATATATGCATCTGATGGCCTATTTGGTATTTCTCACTCAGTGTTAAAAAAAAACTACTCAAGTGTCAACAAAGAAATAGCTCACATAAAGATAATTGCCATTCATCAGGTGTGATACCAGGGTAGCAACAGAGAGACGCATCAGGGAGGGTTTTCCTCTCCCCCCTATTCTGTCCACAAGGTGTGAATGCAATATAAACCCACTGTGTGCCTGCAGCACCAAACGGTAGACCAACAAATTAAGCAGCTGATGAACACAGGCTAGCACTCAGAAGCTAAAGATCCAGAAATGCCAACATTTTTGACAGGAACTGGTGACCAAAACCAAGCGTGAGTAGGAAGAGTGGGAGGGAAATGTCTGACTTAAACATAAAACATAGCCTCAAATAAAAGCTAGTGTGGCTTCATGTCTGCCATAAAAACTTTATTAACCGCTGACACTGGTAGCTTTATGTCTGTCAGCTTGTTTTAATGTTAATCTACGCCGTTGGGACCCAAAATAGATCAATGCTTTAAGGATAGAAATTAAATCAACTCCACCGCACGGCGACTCAGACAACACACAAACTGCTCACCCTCCAAATGAATCAACACCTCACTCTGAATGACGCAGTAACACCCTCAACCCCCTCTTCTCCCTCTTGCACAACATTCATTTCCTGTGCAGTGACCATCACACCAGTGATCAATAGACCCCAGTTCAGGTGATGTGTGCAGCGATAACCTGGCCTGTTTGCTCACTCCCAGCAGTGATAATGATGAGCCAGTGCAATGAGTCACGTGCAGAAACAGGAGCGACTGATGTCATTTTGCATCTCCTCATTTCCACTGGGACCACTGTGTGTTTGCATGTGTGTGTGTGCCAGTGCAAGCCTTTACACATGCGTAGATGTGTGCGTTAGTGTGTTTATATTGCGTGTGTGTGTGTGTGTGTGTGTGTGTGTGTGTCTAAAGCAGTGCTCGTCCTGAGGCACTGCCTGCTGTTCGAGCCCATACCTGGAGGCTGACCTCATTTGTTGCAGCACTGCAGCTCCGGACACATGGAAGTCACATGACTAAGCCCTCCAGACTCCATATGGAACAAAAGCCTCCTGCTTACAGACCCTGCTGACCTTATTATCACAGTACCCATTTTGAGCTTTACGCTCGGAAACTCTACTTCCTCTAGTGCAGTGGTTCCTAACCTTTTTGCCTCATGTGTCATGGGTTGCCACCCATGACTATGATTGTTGCATATGTCAGTGAATAGTACACAAACTGATTTTGCCTTTTCAGATTGTTTCTCTTTAATTTGTTTTGTATAGGAAATCTATCTGATACTCCACAAGACAAAGGCCAAGAAGAAGGAAATGTTAGAAACCAGTGGATAAAATGTTCAGACAGTAAACAGCACAGCATTTCTTTTTAAAAGTTGTGTGCATGTGTGTTGTTTGAAGTATCAGAGAAATATAACCCTTAAGTGTGAAGTTTACCGGATGCCAACACAGCAGTTTATAATACTATGTGACAGGACTTCTGATGGTTTACGCAGCTGCAATCATTTTATTTTCTTTCATAATGCAGATTTACATTCAAGTATTTTACCAGTAACTTACACTTACAAGAATTTGATTGACATTATTTTTGCCTCTACATCAGCATGCATGCTGCGTCAACAGAGTGGCCCCATAATTTATTTATTTATTTTTTTTTCCAAGCAGCAACCTCAGGGGCTGAAAAATGAAGCCAACACAGAAGTGCAGCAAACTGCAGTTCCTCAAATGGCCACTTGAGGTTGGCTCCAAAAGCAAGTCAATGCCCATAGACCCCCATGTTAAAATGCCCAACTTTACAGCAGAAATAAACATGTTTTCAGCCCGGTACAAAAATGGTTTTGGTCTTTATATCTAATTTCCACTTTCATAAAAACCATACAGAGGATGAATTTTTATGTAAGTCACCTGTTTTAAGGCTAAAAGTTACACATGATTAAGGGCGTGGCTGCATTGAGTGACAGACTATCTGCAAGGCATGATCACAGTCTATGAGTCAGATCCACCCCTCACTCTTCTACAGTTCCACCCTCTCATCAAATATGGTCACCTCTGGCTCCAAAAATCCAAGATGGCGACGGCCAAAATGCCAAACTCAAGGCTTCAAAACGGTAGTCCACAAACCAACGGGTGATTTCATGGTGGTTACGTCCATGAATTGTTTTGCAGTCTAGTGGTGTTTCTCAAATCACACACTTCTGTTAGTACACTTCTATGTATTATACTATGTGCACTATGTACTCATTGGTGTAGTGCGCGAATTTCGACAGGGTAGTGTTGTCTCAAACCAAACATGGCCGTTAGTTAGCAAACTAGCATTAGCATTCGTGTTATCGTTCGCGGTACCAAATCATTACAGACTGCTAAATTAACCCAACAAACATACTGCTGGCTTATACCCGACAACAGTATAGTGGCGCTTAGTGCAAAACAGGTCGCACAGTCCTCGGCCACTATTTCCAGTTTGAAATGTGGTCTCTCCCCTTCCGCTACATAGCCAAGATGGCGACCATTGAGGGTGAGAAGTGTCCATAGTTCCACACGCAACCTTTTGACCGTTTTGAGTGCACCATCCAGGTACTCATAGTGCACTGCATTTTTCCATACTTCTCAGTGTGAACGCACTTATGCACTCAAAATATTAAGTGTAAGTACAGAAGTACCCGATTTGAGACACAGCATAGGTTTTATAAACAGGTCTGTTGCCTCTCTGACTTATAGACTGTATAATAAAGATGGACGACATGACTGTAAAAGTGAAGTACACAGAATTGTACTTAGAATATGCAAGTAAAAGTAGGTTCTTTTAGCATGACTCAGATAACCAAACTATATGTATTAATACTAGTGATTGCACAAATCTGATTTATGTGCGTGGTTTTTAGTTGCTGGTTGACAAGAATGTTTAGATATGTAGCCTTACCAAAAATGTTTCATAAAGATGAACAGCATGACAGCTTCCCAAAAGTGAAGCCAAAACATCTCGATCGCCCCCTGGTGGCTGGCTGCAGTATAATTCACAAACCCTGCCCCATATCAGCAGATGGGACATGGGCCAAACTAAAAGATCAAAGTACACATCAAACTGATTGCTAATGCATGGACTCTGGTTCCAAATGACATCAGAGTTTGGCTGTGTGACACATAAACACCAATCAAGGTGGAGCAATCCTATTGTATCATCAGAGCCTATTGTCTTTATCAAGTCTAAGCACAGATATGTGTGTGTACATCCATGTATAGATCACACACACCTGTGCCAGCACTATATTCACACCCTGTGTATGTTTTAGACCTTTTGCAGCAGGTTCACTACAGAAGTATGTGGTACCTTTGAATATAAGCTCAGCGGGCATACTGAATGCGTGGGAAGATGAAATATTCTTTGCACACGGACATGCAAATTGCATTGAATTAAACCACTACGGCAAACTGAACACACACCAATGAAATTTCTATGCATATGAGTGGAGCTTTATGAAACAGGCAGCACTGCAAAGGAGTTATGGCTCTACAACCCTTAAGGCTGTGCCAGTTTACTGTTGATGAATGACACACAGGCTTTAGTACTTCATTGAATATTTCAGAAACACCTGGTGTGTTTGTGTTTATGTATTTCTATACTACACATCTTCAGTCCTATACTTCTTTTTTACGGCAGCATTCAGCAGGATAATATGATACTGTTCCTAACCCCCCCTGTAGTCTGACGTCCTGTTAATGATGACCTCACCCTGCCTCAGCCCCAGTGTATGATGGGATGGGGAGCAGTGCTCATTGTCTGAGTGGAGGGTAAGTCATTGCGAAGACGTCTCCGTGATTCATCCCGGTTGACATTATTCAAGATGATAGCCAGACTTGCTGCTTGTCATGCTTTCACTAATAACTGGAGGGAAGAGAAAAGAAGAGGAGTTCAAAGAGGGGAAGGAAAGAGAAACGTCATATATTATTAACGCACCAAGCACATAATAGAATTACTGGGAAAGGTTTGAACACTATAGATGCACAGGTGCAAGATGAATGAACATCACATGTCTCTAGTTTTGCACAGATCATTTAAGAAGCTCATAAAGCTACATTAGTATACACCATTTTTTCCCCTTTATTCGTGGATTATACAATTGTTACATGAAAAGCTCATTTCTTAAAAACACACTACTTCAAATCATTTTTAGTTTCCTCTATAGATGCCTGATTACTTCAAACTGATAACTGTGTTTTTGTGCCAAAGAGCACTATGCTTTACTGTACTGTTCACTGATGTTTAATTCGAGCATTTCTGCAGGTCTTCCTTTCAGCCTGCATACAGCTCTAACCTTCTCCAATAAGGAGTGGCAACCTGTATGTAGCCTGACAGGTGAAGCCAAGAGCAAAATAAGTCTTCAAACTACTCACCACACCACTGCTGCTGCACGGTAAGCTTATAGTTGTAAACGCACACACAGCGTGACAACTGAAGGTGACTCAGATGAGTGTATCATCATTTTTGTCAACTCGTCTCGTCTCATATCTTGACTGGTGACTGAACAGTAAGAGGACAATGTTCAAAGAGACTTTAGCATGTTAGCAAACAATTGCCTGCTCACTTCAGCACACAGAGAAACATTAACAGACATTTGGAGTCTCCTTACAGTTTCGTAGACTTTTTCATTGGCATTCTTTTGTTAACAAAGCTATTCTTGGCCTACTTCCAGCATACTGAAAATGGCTCTGCTCTACATTCACAGAACATGTTTTTATTGTCTGTACTGAGGGTATGTACAGAGTTTGGCAAGCGAGCATTTATGTATGCAGCTCCTTATATGTGGAATCTTAGCATTTATGTATGCAGCTCCTTATATGTGGAATCTTCTGCAGAAGGACTTAAAGTTGCAGTCTTTGGTTCCTCTTGGTTGTTTCAAAACACTGTTGCAGGATTTTTGTATACAATCTTCTTTATGCCATTGTCACAGTGTGTCTAAGCTGGTCTTTGCATTCATGTGTAGTTGCTGTTTTTGTGTTTTTACAGTTAATTTCTAGAATATATTAACATACTTTTTGGCTTTTCTTTGTAGTAATCGTATTTTGCATTTTATATTGCTTGTTTTAGAGCTTTATTCTGTTCTATGTTGTCTGTCTGTAACGTATGTTGTTGTTGTTGTTGTTGTTGTTGTTGTTGTTGTTATGTTGTCTTGGAAAAAAGATTTTTAATGTCAAGAGGTTTCTCTGGTTAAATAAAAATAAAATAAAAATAAAAACGAAATAAATGTTTCTGGCCAACCGGTAAACCTAAACCCAATATTCACTCTACTTTTTGTTCTGTTTTTGGTCTCCACCAACTCCGAAGGGAAACATCTGTCTCTATAGCTGCTACTGTACATGCTCAACTAGGCTATGTTTTTCGGTTCACTATGCTAACATGCTCACAGTGGCAATGCTAACATGTCAAAAGTTAGCAAATATAATGTTTACCATGTTCACCACCTTAGTTTTGATTGTTAGCATACTAATATTTGCGAATTGGAACTAAAAATAGAGTGTAGCTGAGGCTGAATGTCATTAGTTTGGCAGGTACTTTGTCATAAACCGAAGTACTGGACAAATAATTGAAGAAGAAAATATTTTGCCCTGATGGTGGTGCTAGATAAAACTTACCAACGTTATTATAATTCATATTCAAATTCAAATTTCCTTAGCAACCCCCCAGAACATTTCACTCAAAACCTTAAATGTCAACCTTATAATGGTGCCAGAGGAAAGTCAAAGGATCACCAACATCACTAGGATAAATCTGCTGGGAACCATGAATGTTTGTGCCAAATTTCACGGCAATCCATCAAATAGCTGTTAAGATATTTCAGTCTGAACCACAGTGGTGACTTGACCGACGACATCATCCATAAAGCCACGTCGCTACTACGGCTGAAAATGATGATTTCCATAAGAAATTATATCGTGTCAAGAGAAATGACAGAGAAAATGCACAAATCATGCAAGCATGGGAAAGAGGATTGTTGATAGCTAAAGTATGTACCTCTATCCCGTTCACACCTGTCACTACAATAAAGAGAGAGATCAGGTCATTTCCATTATCCCTACCCATTAGCTCCGGAGACGTACCCGTGCATCCACACAAACACACTTAAATCTCTGTATTTGAATCCACTGAGCACCAGTCATCATCACACAGGTAACCCCCCTCAGCCTCACCCTGTCATCAGCCTCAGATCAGCAGAAACCATCTCACTATTTTGACACTAATTGCACTTTGTCGAGATCAAACCGCCTCGCAGTGTTTTCTCTGCTCACCCCAAAATTCACTCTGACACTTGACAGTCACTGAAAGAAGCCTCATATCTCACACATCAGACAGGTATCTGGTATGATGTGATGAAAGCCAAATTTAATATTCAAAACTCTTTTTTTTTTCCCCAACCTGCCATCCTCAAACTCCTCTGCTCTTCTCAACTTCAGAGTGACACTTTAATCTGCCGGGTCTTATTCAAAGTGGGTAACAGTGGAAAGATACTGTCTGCACTGTTTGATGTACTTTTACTGCTGTGTTGTGCATGATTACTGAAAACCAGTCTGGGACCAGTCTGGAAATCTTAACTAAAGAAGAACCAGGTTATAAAACATGTCAATCATAAATATCTGTTCTCTTTTATCGTTTAAAAAAACAGCCTTTGTTGTTAAGATGTTTCTGGCATCAGTCAGTGTGAAAGTAGCAACATCTTATTATTCTTGCGTTAAAGAAAATCTTATCAAAATGATAAGTTCAGAAGATGTACAGCTTTCACATTTAGCTCCATAAGTGATTGTGTCCAGTATCTACAGTGTCTTATCATATATTATCAAGGGGTATTTGAAAATATTTTTGTTTCTGTCTTTCTCTTTCTCTTTCAAACTGAAGTTATTAATGCACAAATTAAAGTAGCAAACCAACTTAAAACACTCTCAACTGATGGCTGGTTGTGATTTTCATGAACCTGTCAACATCTGCTGATATTTTTTAAGTTTCAAACAGGCAAATTCAAAGTTGAAGTGATTATGGAGAGTGATGCAGTGCTGTCAGTAGGAGCTTGGAGGAGCAGATTTTGTGGTTGCAATGTTTTCAGTCCGGCAGTGAAGTGCTCTCAAACGAGTGCTTACCATTAACATGGGCAGTGAAGCTTAGGCCTCATAATACATTGAAATCCTGCAGGTAGAGCGCTTCAAATGTCCTAATTTCTCAGTGAACTGAATGCAGTTTATAAAGACGGGGGAAATGAGAGAGGAGTCGACCATTTGTGTGTTTGATATGCAGCTTTGGAAATAGCTACACTACTGAATTTTTCAGGATTTTCTTTGAACAAATTCAACATACCTGCGTCAAGCATACAACACTCAGTCCATCAGATTGCATACCAATTCAAAGAAAGGTTCAGGACAGCAACTTGATTCTTTCAATGAATGTTAATGTACCAACAGTTTTCAAAAAAATGAAACACCCTTCCACTAATCCTAAAATGTACCAAACTTAAAGTTCCCACAATTATACATAGCTTTTGTCTTTATGTTTTAGCATGTAGATGTGTTTGTTCCGAGCAGCAACCTCCCGCGATGAAAAAAAAAGAAAAAAAAAAGGGGGCCAATGTGAAAGTGCAAAAAACTGCAGTTCCTTGAATGTCCTCTTGAGGCTCTAGAAGACAGTCAGTCCCCATAGACCCCCATGTTAAAATGTCCAACTTTAAAGCGGAAATAAACATGTTTACAGCGTGGTACAAAAAAAACAAAAAACATTTTTGTCTCTATAGCTAATTTTTTATAACACAGCCATTTACAATTAATTATGGCTCAAAGTTATGTGGCTGCTTTGAGCGACAGGCTAAATATGGTCACCAAATATGGTGACTTCTGGCTCCAGAAAACAAGATGCTGAAGTTGAGGCTTCAAAACGGCACTCCACAAACCAGTGGGTGACTTTGTGGTAGCTGCATCCATTATTTTACACAGTTTTAAGTTAGTTCATATTGTAGAGTCATGTTTTTTTTTACAAACAGTATGATTTAGTTTTATTTAACGCCTACCTCTATGCAGACACTCTTAGCTATGCCTTTATATATGTATTGCTTATCACATGTTAAATGTGTTACATGTGTGATATTATGTGCTTTCCACATTAATTTCCTTCTATTTATGTGTAAATAAACAACTTATATACCTGAAAGTCATGTGCCTCCATATTTTATTATGTGTAAAATGGGTTTCACATATGGTAAATTCTCATGTGCCTTTTTTGTAATGAGATGTTAAGTGTTATGCATATTGCTCCTTATTTCCCCCAGTTGTAATGGGTCTTCTACCTGATGTTAACAGAGATTTGACACATTGTGATGACAAACTAAATGCAGTTTTACACTTTTTACAAAAATGCTCAAAGGCATAAGCCTCAACAAATGTTGGTTATAGTAAAACAATCATAGTAATTTAAGTTGTCATATACAATGGGCATGTTGTCTCACAAACCATGCATCTTCATCTCTCTTTCTTCCTCCCAGTCTTGGTTCTGTCTTATAAAAAAAACACACGGCAGCTCTTCTCCTGTTCCAGTCTTGACCCACATGTAAACATCACTACAAGAACAGCCACTTTACCTGATAATTGACCCACGACAAGGCCAACCACTCATCTGTGTGCCTGCAGGACGTCTCCTGCCTGCTCCTCTCTGCCTACCTTGCCAGGAGTGCTGGCAACACCTAGAACAGGCAAAGTGCATAAAGGATTAAATTATGAATGGAGATCCAGCGAGGCAGAAGGAAATGGTTGTGATAATAGCATGACAGCATATTTAATTTGCAGATAATTGCACTGTGGGGGCTTTTAAGGGGCTCGTCTCACACTGGCATTTTTAATGAAATGGGCAAATCATGGCTGTTGTCACCTTACAGCCTCTAAAGAAACTCGAGGCAGATTAAAAAAAAGCAACAGCATAAAAGAGAAGTGACTGAATGGGCTGTGTCTAAAATTTTAATGGTTCAGATTGTTTTTTGAAAATAAAGAAACCAGGCTTTTGCACCTCCACAGTTATGTGAGAGCACTCTGACTTTGGCATTATGAGGGGTATGTTTTTATTATTTTCTGTGTCCATTTGGTAATCGTGCATTTTGTAGCAAAACAGTGTTTTTGTTTGCAGGAAGCATTCAAACACATGTATCGGCAGATCTGGGGTCAAAGATAAAAGCTTTTCTGACTGCTGTGCTCGTAGAAATCTTGAATCTTTTCACGGCGAAGTCAGAATGTGAGGTCAAATGCGATATTTGGAAAAGTGCAGGTCAATATGTGAATGTTTGAAATGAGAGGAGCAAAATGTGAGGATCGTGGACCCAAAGTAAGTGAAGAAAAACATTTAACACTCTTGACTCAGGTCAACACTGGCATTTTGAACAGGAGCATGAATATTAAGCATTACCAAAATGTTTCTCTAACCCTAAAGGGGTGTGTGTTACTGGTTGAGAGCAAAAAAATTAAGATTAAAAATGAGTGATAAATTTTAGTTTCTCCTTGTTTCAGGAATCATCCAGACGTGAGCATCAATACTGTATTATAAAATGTGACGAAAACTGTCTCAGTACAGCACTGTACTGTACTGAGTTTTAGTTTAAAACACTCAAAAATGAAATAAAATCAACAGCATATAAAGATGTAATAGTTTTGACATTATGTCAAAGATACCTGGGTACTATATTGTAGAGACATCTCCTGAAATGAGCATGCTAACCAGTTAGCCTAGTCTGTCCCATCTTGTAATGCAGCTTGTACCTCGAGAGGCGATAGTGAGTCATGCTAACATCCAGTTTGCCCTTTGTTCAATATGATTGGACAAAGAAGTATAGCTATCCTGAGTGTAGCCTCCATTAGCGGCACAGTAAACACAAACACCCGCTCCTGCTATTTTACCAGCAAAAAAAAGAAGTGATTTAGAATACAGCAAAACAAAATTAAACTTTGCCATGGCTGGAGACAGCTCTTGGTCAGCTCACAACATTTCTTTTAGATTGGTAGGTGACATCTAACATTGGCCATTAAGCAAAATATATCTTTGGTGCAGCTAATGACTGTTTGCATAGTACGGATCCAATAATGAAAATGGTGCCCCCTACTGTATTTCTTTGGAGTATATGGCAAGAAAGGCTATTAAACACTGCAGCTATACAAAGATTCAGTGTGTAGGATCTAGGGGATATTTATCAGCAGAAATGGAATATAATACCGTAAGTATGTTTTTCAGTGTATAATCACCTGAAACTGCCTGTGTTTTCATTAACTTAGAATGAGTTGTTTATAAGGAGCAGGTCCTCATCTATGGGGATTACCATGTTGCACTTCTACGTTTCAACAGCAGACCAGAACAGATAAACCAAACACTGGCTCCAGATAGGGCCATTCTATTTTTTGTGTTGGCCAAGGCCTAGTTAGAAGCCCCTCTGTGACAAGTGTGGGAAAAACACAACTTTTTTAAAGGCCATACTGCTTTATTCAGTGTTTCTATCCGTTTAAATCACTGTGTGCATTTGTGTTGGAGAGGGAGAGACCATCTGAACAATAAACACTGAGGAAATTCTGACTGGGAGAAGCTTCAGCTGGTTGAAATCTGCAATCCTCACCACTAGACGCCACTAAATCTCATTAAATCTCATACACTGCTCTGTCAGAAGATTAATGTTCGACTTGAAGGTTCGTTTGAGGCGCTTTTCAGAGCGGAGCCATCCAGTCTGGTCTCACTTGCAATGCATCAAATACTGTCGCTTTGTCAGTGGACACTGGTGTCAGACACGGACTCATAGAGGCACCCTTCGCAGCGGTATGATATGCACCAGGCAGCGGCAGTTTGTAACACCAGCAGCAACTTCTATAGCATACAGAGCGAGAAAGTCCCTGTAGGGTGGGTGGTAAGGATAGAGGGGTGGTGGATGTGAACAAACTCCAGACTTTCACCCAGTGTAGCCAAGTGTTGGTTTCCAATCTGAAACCAAAAGTCAAAAGTAAAATTATTTTAATAACAACATAGTGTGCTACTAGGTATAGCATGCCATGCTAGTAATGTATGTCACATGCCAAAAAGCCAAACCATCATGCTTTTTCTAAACCTCATCTCATGCTTTTGTTGATTAAACATAAGGAAGTAGACCGAAAAACAAAATTTTGAAGAGTACACTATGCATGTAATGAGCAGAAAGTGTACATTTCCTGTGAAAACGGAATGTAATTTGAAAAGACACAATGCACGTAACAAGAGTATATGAACACGCTATCCCTGAATGTCCAAAACTGGCACAGGAGGGTACCTAGCATGTCATACTTTGACGTGTAGATCCACTGACAAAGTGGCGGTATTTGATGAATAGGGATGGGAATGTGTTGACTAATAACTGCTCATCCTTGTGGGTTTTTTGTTTTGTTTGTTTTTTTACCATATTATAATCTGTGAAGACTGCAGTGACGGAGATGATGCAATTCAGTTGATGCTGTTTATCTAGATTCCCTGGATACCTCGAAATATTATCAGCTATACTTTGTAACATAATACACGGCAATAGTGCGGCCAGTGTGTCCTGAAAATAGCTGTAATATAATAGACCTCACTCAGGGATGAAACCCAACACTCCTCCACCTTCTGCATCAGTTGTCCATGCACCATGCATTTGTAATCTCTTCTGCCTCTGAGCCTCTGGTTGCTGGTCAGCTGAACACTTTGATTCATGTAAACACACAAGTGGAGAAAAGGTAATCTGCGTCTCGGGAACGAGGGGAGCACGCTTGACGGCTCGCAAGAGTTAAAACGACTTGAGGCTGGAGATTCCCATTTTGCAGATTAATGAGGTAATTCATGTAAATGGTTTGGTTTCTCATTAGCATATTGTAATGAGGTGAGCAACCCACTTCACTCGCTGCCCTCTACTTCTTTCTCTTCTTCTTCTTCTGCCTCAGCATCGGCGTGCTACACTGGAGTTTACGGGCAAATTAATACAAAGAGACAGCCATGACCTCCTGAAGAGGGATGTTGTACTGCTCAGTGTGTGTGTGTGTGCGTGTATGTGTGTGTGTCTGTGTGAGAGGGAGAGAAACAGTGCTGTGCCTACCAGCTGTTTCATTCAGCCATCTGTGGTGTCAGATGTTTGTAAGGATGCTGGAAGTTTCTCAACGTGGTGTGACGAGCACAAGTGCACATTCTGAGCATTATTTGGCACGCATGCATGCATATGAACACATGCGCGCACACACATTTCCTTTTCCCTCTCTTTGTGTCAGTTCAGCTAAATTCAGCTTAATGTAATTCAACTCATTTCAGTTCAGATGGTGCTTTCTTGGCATGAAATTACATAACTGCCACTGCAGAGGGTGACAAAATTAATTAGTACAGAACAATAACAATTAAAACACATTAGTAGCATTATGCGTCAGTCTGTATTGTTGCATGTATGAATCATGTTTATAAAAAAAAGTCTCAAATAATATAAAATAGACGGCAGAAAAAACAGTATTTTATGTAGCAAAGTGAGCAACTAGAACTGTTATTCAAATTTAATGCTAGATTGTCACAACTAAGCTTTTATTAATGTGTCTTTGGTCATCATTTCCATGAGAGTAAAATCATTATGTCAACAACAATGCTGCAGCCAAATGTAATGGAGAAAGACACAAATGCAGTCAGACGATCAGAATTATGTCCCAAACTACAAAAGAGTTGAAAAAACTTGAAAGAACAAGTCAAGTCTCGTAAGCAAATTGCTAACCATGAAAGACAAGGCTTTGGGAGTAGTGTCTTTTACAAAGATGACGTCCTTTAGTGCACTGACCTAATAATTAGACATGTTATTTGTTGCCATGCTATACTAATTTTTTTATGTTCTGGGATTTAAACTGGATTTTAACTGGAAATGCATTTTCTCATACTTATGACATTCAGCTCCTGAATCTTGTCTTAGCCCAGTCCTAATTTAAGATCTTAAAACGCTCTTTTTCCTCTCTCACTGCAGTAATCTTTGTTTGTCTGAAATATTCAGCTCTTGAGATAAAAGTAAGATCCAAAAGAGAACTTGTTGGGCTCACAAATGAGCCTGCAAAATTTCAGAAAATTGTCTCAGTGATTTGAGTCTCAGCTCTGTGTATTTTAGGTGAGTTGAGAAACCTCTGAGAAGCCTGTGAGCACTGCTGATTTATTCTTCACTTTTTCTTTTACAAATCAGAATTTAGTAATCTCACAATAAGGAGCCGATTTATTTCTGATGAGACAAAGAAACTATTTGAGATTATTGTGAGCAGCAAAGTTTTCCTCTGGTTTGAAGTCTCATACAGCTCTGCTAGGGTGTTTAGAAAAACATTGTAATACAGCATAATAAAATAATGTATTTTAGTTCAGTCTTCGCCTTTAGTAAGAGTATATGTGACAGAATAAGACTATCTACAGCCATGCTAGTGGCTCCTTAATGCTGTATTTAGAGACAGCTGTGTTTTAACATCAGCAGGCTAACATGCTCACAGCAATCATGCTAACATGCTGATGTTTCAGCCCAGTCTCCAGAAGAAGATGTTGGCATTGTACATTTCTGCAAACCAAGAATTTGTTACATTTGCATGTTTAATACGTATCATATCCACATATCTAAACTGAAGCTATATATAAACTGACTTTGTCATTTGGAGGTGGTTAAGATGGTTGATGGCTTGTCACCTTGGCAAGACATGTAAAAATGTACAGCCTTGTTGTTCGAGACCAACAAAACCAGTTGTTTTAGCAAGTCATTGCTTTTTTTCCATCGGCTTTTCCAAATGTAGGTGTTTTGTAGCAACCTGTCACTGTATTATCAGCAGCGTTTTAAGCTCCAAACCCTAGATGTTTTGTAGCAACCTGTCAGTGTTTTTGGCAGCTTTTTAGGCTTCAAAAGTTTGGTGTTTTGTAGTGAGCCATTGGCTTGGATAGTGCCACAAAAAATGGGTGTTTTTACTGGGACATTGCTGCTTTTGTGCTCCCAAAACAGGGTGTTTAAAGCCAAAACATGACCTTTTCCTAACCATAACCAAGTTGTTTTTTTGCCTAAACCTAACCACATGTTCATCATAGATTTGTTGAAGCATGGAGTTTCAACATATCCGCTACATAATAGCATAATAGGTGGCACAGTGATGCAGTGGTTAGTATTGTCACCTCACTGCAAGAGGATTCCTGGTTCAAACCCAGGGTGGAGGGTTTGAAACTCAGGGTGGGGGCGCCTTTCTGTGCGGAGTTTGCATGTTCTTGTGTGTCAGCGTGGGTTTTCTCCTCCGCTTCCACCCACAGTCCAAAGACATGCAGGTTAGTTGGTGACTCTAGGTTGCCCGTAGGTGAGAGTGTAAGAGTGAATGGTTTTCTGTCTCTATGTGTCAGCCCTGTGATAGTCTGGCAATCTGTCCAGGGTGTACCCCACCTTTCGCCCAGTGTTAGCAGGGATAAGCTCCAGCCCCCCCGCGACCCCTAACAGGATAACCGCTTACGGAAAATGAATGAATGAATGCTACATGATAATGTGTAAATGTAACATATTAATGCTATAATACAATGCCAACATTTTTTCTGCCAATTGATTTGGATGTGTAGCGTATGTTATGTTTACCATCTTACAGTTACAGTTTGATAAGCACTAAACACAAGGTGAAGCTGAGATTACTTTAGTTTTGCAGATATTTGGTGATAAATTCAAGTATTAGACCAAATGAAATTTTGACCTGATGGTGCTAAATGAAAAATCAAAGGATCACCAAAGTTTTCAGAATTTAATCTGAAAGAGGAATGAACGTTTGTGCCAAATGTCACCGCAATCCATCCAATAGCTGTTGAGATATTTCAATGTCTGAGTCAAATTTTGTACTAATCTATCTAATAATTGTCAACATTTCACAGGATAAATGAAAACTTAGACCTAGCATGTGATGCTTGAGGAAAAATTAGGAAATCACCAAAGACCACTGGGGACCATGAATGTTTGTGCCAAATTTCATGGCAATCCATCTGATAGTTGTTGAGATATTTATATCAAGAATGAAACTTCAGTCGCATGGTAACAAGTGATTGTATATTAGGATGGTAACACATGTCTCTGTTGAAAAATGGTCTCCAGTGTTGGATGTGAATTTTCCCCTTGATCTCTTCTGACTCTTTGTTGATATCTTTGTCCACTTCCTAATCTTCATAGACTTTTGTTTTTGTCTGTTTCTGGTGTTCATTCAGTCCCTTGTTTAACGATGTAGTGTTCCCCGCAGCTGTATGTGATGTCACACATGTACACTGCTCCAGATTTTCCATCCAGACAGGTCATGTTTTTAGTCTTTGATTTATGATATCTTCAGCTTAATCAATTGTCATGATTGAACAACGTGTGGAAAAGTAATGTTCCAACCCCCAGCTGCTTCAGTGACTGGACAGCAGTGGATTATGTTTTACAGACATGTGTTTGAATGTGAAGCAGGGTGATTGTCAGGGAACTGCCAGTATAAATACAAGCCTAAAAAAAATTGTAATAAAATTCTGTGTTTCCTCTCAGTTGGAGTCCATCTCATCTTGTTGAAAACGGCTCCATAAAGCAAGCTGTTTCCCTTCAGCTGATCGCCCAGATGATCACAGCGAATGCCAGGACGCTGTAAAGAATTACAGAGCTGTTGTCTGAACTGAACAGCAGAGCAGAGAGCCGGTGAGATCCTTCCATGTACCTGTCAGCCTGAAATGATGACTGACTTCCTGTGGGCTGGAGAAACACTAATAGTCTCCAGCTGGACAGAGAGAAATCTTCACCGTGTGTGCGTGCGTTTGCTTCTAACAGCAGGAAACTTTACACCTATGTTAGGTCAGAGGATGACTTAAACATATGTGAATTTCTGTGTTCACCTGGTGTGGTACTTTCCCAACAGAAGAAAAGATTTCAGTGTTCAGGGTTGAGAATCAAACCGGAGGTGACTTCATGAACACGTCTGAGAATCTCTCTCCTCCTGTCAGGTAGACGATACTGTGGATGTGTGATAGCACCGTATCTTATTTTCTGGAGACTTTGCAGCTGAATTACAAATACCTGAAAACATTGTCTGCTACCATTGTGAAGCCCCGCTGCTGAATTTCATATGTGCAAAATAATGGACAGACCTACTGTATAACAAGGCCAGAGTATACCTGAAAAGACTAGCTCATATGGCAGGAGGTGGACGTACAGACAGACCTGTCATGTTTTTTGGCCCCTGCATGGACTCGACTGCAAAATAGTGAGCTGTTGAATAAGCGGAGCCACCTGGAACAAAAGTAAAAGTATGACTACAATATGTTTTTTCCAAAGCAGGGGAGGTAGTTGGTAGATCAGTAAACAATAAAACAAGGCCAATACCTGAAAGTTCAAACAGGAACACCGGAGTGACACTAACCTTCAAACCACAGATTCAAGTTGAAGCTACAGAGACAGAAACACAGAGAAACTTTTGAAAACAGTCTAGACTCCCTTATACTACCCTATATGTATTATCTGCATGTAAACAAAGCAAAAGTATGCACTAAGTAGAATCTCCCTTTATGTTTGCAACACTATATGTTTTATTATTTGACTATTATTGCACTACACAATCTGCATTTCAATTTTGCAGCAGGCAAAAGTGGAAAAAAAAAAAGGCTATTTGTGTGCTATTGGGTTGTCTGGTCTACCTGTAAAGGTTTATGCACCACTGTTGGTGCTGTAGTGGGTGTGGATGAGGGATCCAATTTGGAAAATTTCATCCCCCTGTCCATTATTCCCAATGGCTAACCTGGCTGTAAATTGTAATATAGCATAAAGTAATATATAAAGTAGCATAAAATGGTGATGTCTAAGTAAAATACAAGTACACAAAATTATACTTATGTACAATACACAAGTAAAAGTAGGTTCTTTTAGCTCAGCTCAAATAAGCTAACTATATTTATTGCTACTAGCGAGTGCACAAATCTGATTTATTTCCAAGATCATTCGTTTAGCTAAGCATCTCTGGCATAGACTGAATAATAAAGATGGACGGCATGACAACTCCCCAAAACATCTTGATTGCCCCCTGGTGGCTGGCTGCAGTATAGGTTATAAAACCTACCCCCCTCCAACTCAAAGATCAAAGTGCATGTTGAATACATTCTTCCCAAAGATGGTTTCTGTCATATTAGGTAGTTCTTATCACACTGATGTATGTTCCATTGTTTGTTTTTCTGATACGTTTGGTTTTAATGAGTTATTTGATGCTTTTAAAAGGGGGTTGATGTCATGATTGACAGCTATGTTGGTAGGGTGCATGGTTGGACCAGGCTTCCAGGATGCCAGCTGGGCTTTGAAGCCAATTTTTGTAGTGGCCAAACAGTGGTACTGCAATTTCCAGGATCTGTCTCGTGATGCCATTGGGCCCAAAAAGACTTTTTCACATTGACGTACACTGGGAAAGAGATGTCTATAAATTTGAGGATACATTTTTTGAGCATCACAACCCCTGCAATATGATTCATTTCAATACCAGGATTTAACCCATTCTGTCCAATAACATTTGGAAAGTCTAGAAGAGACACAGGATTAAATAATTTCATCCCCATTCAAGTTAGCAAAGTCGTAACCTTCATGCTTCATGCACCACTGAGAAATTTTCATAGGAATTAACAGGGTCCCGCTGCCAATGCTGTATCCAGGTCTCTTTATACATCCATGGGGCGGACTCCAAATGACCTCACCAGCGCAAAATGACAGAGGCCATTTCTGGGATGCTTTGATTTTATTTTTATACAGTGGGAAGAAATGGAGACATGTCATCCATCTTTATATACAGTGAATGGTCTGTGTTAATTGGAAAGGAAAAAATCACACCAAACAGCATCTAAACTGACTGAAAGTGATATTTTCTGGGTAAATTTTATGCCGATGACAGTGCTACAGCTCTCTGCCCAGACATTGGACATTTGCTTGCCAGCCAAGTGCTAGCTAGCTGCTAGATACAGTATGTATGAGTGCTTGTATGAAACACTATAAAGCTCAGGCTGAAAGGTCCAATGTGTAGGATTTGGGTGCATATGGAATATAATATAAGTTTGTTTTCTTTCGTGTATAATCACCTAAAATAGATAAATTGTTGTGTTTTTCTTACTTTAGAATGAGCCATTTATTTCTACATAAGGAGTGGGTTCTCATTCATGGAGATTACCAATCACCTAAAAACCTCCTGAACAACAAACTGCAATCTGCGATTCACTTCTAGATGCTACCAAAACCCCCTAAATCTTACAAACTTCACCTTTAAACAGTGGTTCTGCAAAGATACTGAACAACACAATGTGGACCCTGCACATCAATCAAACTAATTGGTTGATCATGAGCTTAGTGTTGGCCGGTGGGTTCAAAACAGAAAAAAAATTATATATATTCACATTTGTACAAAAACCTTGGAAAGACACAGGCATGTGGATGTTGCCAAATGTAGCTTACACTGTGGGGGTTTTATGCGATGTGCTTTATGGCTGTTTTGTGTCCACGTCCTACAGAGGACATTAAATTCATCAAGCAGAAATGAGACAAAAAATGCATTTAAATTTCAGTTGGACTGAGAGTGTTTTGATGACTTTCTGAAGAAAAAAAGAGGTAAGATTGAGTGCATGCTGTAAAAGCTAAGTGCAGGTTGTTAGTGTTATACGAGCAATAGGCTAATCCACACTCAGTTGCGGTCACAGTGACCTTATCGTTATGGCACCCAACAATCTGAGAGTGCAGAAAAAAAGGCACTTGTCTTTCTTCTAACCAAACTTCTTCTCACTGTAGTTCTACTTGGTCTGCACATTAATTCATATGTGTCTACAGTACATGCACTGACTGCTGTGACATGCTGTACATAATTGTAAAGTCTGTAAAACTGTCCAAATTCAAAGACAGATTTGAAAGGCACAAGCATGTATCTTTGCTTCGTTCTTTACAACAATGATTCTGATTCTTTTAGAGCATAAAAGCCTGTCCTCCCTCTGGCTCAGAACAATCTTGAGCTCATCTAACTTCACTGGAGTTAAATTAAACATTATCAATTCATCTCTCCACCTCCGCCTAAAAGATTTTTTTCCCCAGTCATCAAAATTTCTCTCTACTCAAGCAAGAACTTCTTCTTGTAATCCTGTCATGTATGTTTCATAGCGCAGACATCCACTCAGCCCTGTCGTATCTAAAACCATGGCTCAGTTGCTTTGATCTGACGGGAAAGACTGCAGTGTCTCTCTCGGGGAGGCATTTCTCACAAGTCTCTAACATGCATCCAGGAGTTTCCTCAGAGAACAAACAACCAATACATCAAATGGCAGTTAATAAATTATTCTTTGCATATCTTTTGAAAGTGGGTGGTGTATCACTAGTTTGGGGTTTGCACATGAACATGTATCTTTTTTTAGAATTTGATTCTCTCCCGATCGTCTGAATCTCTGTCCCTCGCCGCATTGCCCTAAAAGGTATGCAACAACAATTTAACCCAGGTCTGATCTACACAAACAGAGGGAATGAAACCATGTTGAAATCATTACCAAACCTGCACGCTTTCGGCTGTATTCCTCAGCCTCTTGCAGGTAGGAGCTACAGTCAAACCGCAGAGCATATTTGAGATATCTGGCTCGAGGAATGTGTGTGTGTGCTGCTTTCCATCCTGAGGTGTGTTTCCAAGGTCTCCAGGCTGCATGGAGGTCCCTGCTCCAGGCCTGCTCCACATTAAAGCCACATGTCTCTGTTTTTCTTTCCGACAGGCATGTCATACCTGCAGCTCTCACACATGCACACTGCTGTCGTAAGGTGAAAACCTCGTGACTCCACACTGGTGATTGTCAGGATTTTACTCAATGTGAAAGATTCATTGGTTCACAGTGGTTTAAGAAACATTTATGGCCAAATGAAACCTTTTTAGAAACGTGTATGATGACTCAGACGAGGTGAGGTAACCTGATGGAAAAAATGACTGGATGCATGCATTTACTGAGGAGCACACCATGAAACACCTGGCAAGATGAATCATTACCAGTGTTATTAAATAGCTTTAAAAGCTTATTGCAGAGTTTTATTATTTTGTAATACTTAATGATTTTTTTTAATTTTATTTTGAAAATGTATCAAACATTTTTACAAAATTAAAGCAAAACACACTTCCGCTGGAATTAAATACTTTAAAGCTGTTGATTTTTTTGGCATACCAGACTATAACCTTATCATTCATTTAGAGTTACAACTATGCTCAACTGATGACTGTTAGTTGAATGTTCACTCTCCTTTTCGCTCTGTTTTGGTCACAACCAACTATTTAGGTGAGATGTTGGTCTCTTTAGCTGCTAAATGCTCCATTAAATTCCCAAGCTCATCTCTGATTGTGTCTGTCTGCTGTTTGGTGCTGAGTAGGTAGTGTAAAGTGGGTAAACTATATAATTTATTTTAATGTAATTCATCACTATGTTTCTATTCCTAAACCTAACCTATGTAACTTTACTTTTCTAAACCTAACCTATTTATCTTAACGTTAAGTACGTAATGACGCCATTGATGAAGCACTAACTTATGCGATATCATACAAACGGCTGCATGTTCATTTTCGTTAGATATCATACAAACTGCTGTATAAGGATACAAGTGGTATCCAGTCGTAAAAATACAAAGCAATGAGCTGAAAGACTCTGAAATGCTTCGTAGACCCACGGGGGAACTGCAGAGTTGACTATAAGTCTCTGTTGTTTCATCACTATGAGTGACCTCCTCTTATATGCAAAGTCCTTTTATCTATTGCTAATATGAAACTTAACTCCCTGACCCTGTGTAAAGATATTGGCTGCTGAATTGGATCAAATGCCATTGACTCCAATTTGATTTAAAAACAAAACAAAAAAACACTGGCATGCAGCTTTGCATTACGCCACTCACAGCTTGAAAAACAGAGCAGTGTTTATTCAGCTGAATGCAGCAATGTGGCCCTTCAGTCACAGCTGCTAGTGAAACAAATGTACATGATGTATGTATCAATTTTTCAAATTAAATTGAAATTCAGGGATGATTTAACACTTTCATTTGATGTTTGCATTGTGTTTCTGCCACAAACATGTATATGTGGGATGATATATAACAAAATGATAATACAAGAGCAAAAGTGTCAGAAACACAAACCAAAATCATGAGCCATGACTCAGTTTTCTGCAGACCTCTCTGTGGGTGCCAGTGTAAATGTGCAGTGCAATGTATTACAACACAAAAGCCCTTCATAAATATGACCTCACTTTAAATGCTGCACTTATAGAGGTGCTGTAACAGACAGCATTATATTGGAAAGAGTCTAAAAAAATCATATTTACAGACACCATGACGAGCAGTGATTAAGAAAACTTGATTTAGTGGTCACATGGCAGGTTGAATGTGTACATTTTGTATCACCTGTGGGACTGTGTCAGGTCACACTGATGAGCTGAACGTGCTCACATGAAATCAGTGTGGGAAAACAGTAAAGCTTGACTGGTTTATGTAATTTGGTGGCATGTACAAGAACAGTCTTTATCAGCAGTTACATGTAGTCACACACACAGTCATGTGAACGTGACACGATATGATCTCTCTCTCTCTCTCTCTCTCTCTCTCTCTCTCTCTCTCTCTCTCTCTCACTCACACACACACACACACACACACACACACACACACACACACACACACACACACACTGAGTGTTGGACAGGAAGGGGTGGGTTTCATGTTTCCTGCAGTGTATTCCCCAGGATGTTGGCTGATGTCTTGATGTGAACCATTCTCAGTTTTCTGCAGCTCCCAGGTGAGTGTGTGGCTGCAAACTTTCTACTAGGAATCGGAAATCACCTCCTTTTCAGTAGTTTTTTTATTCATTGTTTACCTCATTCTCAGGTCATATCAGACAAGATGTAAAGTTGCAACTTACTCTCTAAAAAATAATCTACTGGTTCAACTAAAAAAAGTTTAGGTAACAATTTGCATGCATCTTTTTAAGCAGTTTCAAATCTTGCATTACTAGATCAGTCCTATGAGTCTTTTATAATCTGACAAATTCAATTAGTTTAGTCCAATCAACATGACTTACTTTAACCTTAAGTTGAACCAACTTAATATTTATCCGAAAGTTGTGGTGATATTTAGTGGTCAAATTGTTTTATCCAAGATATTCCAATTTATTTACCTTAATTCCATCCTACTCAAAAATGTCAAAAATGTTCTTCATATCAGTTTTTAACTAACTCAAACACATTAATGTAACAAACATATTTTTTTATGCTGGAAACATTTATTTTAAGTGTTATCCACTTACCCCATGAAACATTTTTAGAGTGTACTGCCAAAAAAAAATTATTTCAAGTACATCTAAAATAAAATATTTCCAAGCTAAGTCCCAATTTTACTCATTTGACTCTTCAAGTTAATTTAAAAAATGAATTTTTAGTAATAGTATAAAAATATTGGGTAACACTTCATAAGTCAGCCCGCGTTTTAGAGTGTACCTCTTGCCCACTTTCCCAGGAGTTAGCGTATAACTCCCGGGAACTTACATGTACTTTCCCGGGAGTTAGAGCATAATTCCTCCCGGTCACTTACCACATACTTTCCAGGGAGTTAGTGTATAACGACGCAGTCACTTATCACATACTTCCCCGGGAGTTAGAGTATCCCTCGCGATCACATAGCACATACTTTCCCAGGAGAGTATAACTTGTCACTTATGTAATTTCCCAAAACTTATGGTTTAATTTCCTCATATGAATCTGTATATGTATGAAGTGCAATAAAAACAAATGCTTTTGCCCTTTGCTCATGGCAGTTGATTCAGTCACTTTTATGTAGCCTATGTGTCATCAGGCAATTTCACCCACACTCCAGGGTTTTAATATTTTTGTTTTGTTTACATTTCACTGAATGAGTTTGAATAGAAAGTGCAGTATACTTTCTCTGTACGTAGAGTTTATTTCTTACAATATTCCCGTATCATCCCTCAGTTGTCT
>NC_065526.1:27857015-27867956 GCF_006386435.1 Epinephelus moara | reverse complement strand
TAAGTAAAGAACAGTCCCTAAAGTGCGGTGAGGTTTGTGGGCCGTGAACGGCTCGTTTCTCCTCTGACACATCACATACCTGTGTTCGGCTGGCTCGGCTGTTCAGGTGCTTTTGGGCAGTCATGACGCCAAGAAGAGGATATTATTGGAGCCGGCTTCCCGTCGCCGGTAAGCCGATGGCCGCCGTATTTGACAGGAATACATTACTGTCTGTGTCTGTGACCCCCGTTCAACCCACAACTGATGGGATTCAGTTTCTGCTGCTGGTTGAAATCTGTAGGCTGCTCATATAGTGTGCTGAATGATTTAAGCCTATTTTGCTCGCTCAAAACTATTTTTAGTCGCAAATGCGAGTGCGGTGACGGATGGATCGCCACACTGCTGACATTTCACTCCGCCCGTCATGGCACGCTGTTTGATTGCGTTATCAAAACACGCCGCTATTATTCGGCCTTGCTTTTAACTTATTCCACCGAATACCGAATGTGTGTTTTTTTGCAATATTCAGCCGAATATATTCGGTTACGGAATATTCGGTGCATCCCTACCTAGTTTCCCTGTAAGTTTTGGGGAAATTACCCAGTACTTTCAGACTAAGGACAGGCAAACAGTGCAAACTTCATAATCCAGCCCGGTCTCTTTTGTTAGTATTTACTTAGGTGGAAAGTACTGGCTAGTTTCCCTGTCAGTTTTGGGGAAATTACCTAGTACTTTCAGACTAAGGACAGGCAAACAGTGCAAACTTCATAATCCAGCCCGGTCTCTTTTGTTAGTATATACTTAGGTGGAAAGTACTGCCTAGTTTCCCTGTAAGTTTTGGGGAAATTAGCTAGTACTTTCAGACTAAGGACAGGCAAACAGTGCAAACTTCATAATCCAGCCCGGTCTCTTTTGTTAGTATTTACTTAGGTGGAAAGTTAGTTAGCTAGTTTCCCTGTAAGTTTTGGTGAAAGTACGCTGTAGATGTGAGAACAGCACCTACCATGTGGTTTCTGTGTAATTAAATAATAAAAACATTTTATAACTTTTCATGACTCATTATTGTGTATTTTAAGATATATGTAGGCTATATTATTACATGACTGTATTGTTTGTGTTTCGTCCTCGGATGGCACTACAAGACTTCCATAGATGTGCACTTGAGAGAGGTAAGTTTGCTTTGTACTCCAGCCTGCCTGTTAATTAGGCAATTCTCAGAATATAGACCCATTTCTTGACATATTCATATTCAAACTCATTCAATGAAATGTAAACAAAACATAAATGTTAAAACCCTGGAGTGTGGGTGAAATTGCCTGATGACACATAGGCTACATAAAAGTGACTGAATCAACTGCCATGAGCAAAGGGCAAAAGCATTCCTCCCGGCAAAGTATGTGCTAAGTGACCGCGAGGGATACTCTAACTCCCGGGGAAGTATGTGGTAAGTGACCGGGAGGAGTTATACTCTAACTCCCAGGAAAGTATGTGGTAAGTGACTGGGAGGAATTATGCTCTAACTCCCGGGAAAGTACATGTAAGTTCCCGGGAGTTATATGCTAACTCCCGGGAAAGTGGGCGAGAGGTACGCTCTAAAACGCGGGCTGACTTATGAAGTGTTACCAAATATTAATATTTAATACTGGGAATTATTTAAGCATGTTAAAGCACAACAAAAAATAAATGATTAACATTGATTTTTACCTTTTGGCTAAAACCTAAATGCACCTAAAAGCCTACAGCTTGACTAAAAAGTCAAAACACAACAAAACACTTGAAAAATGTGTAAAATTCACAAACCATGCAAAATTATTGTTGATTTTGCATGGTTTGGTGGTTTAACCCATTCATATTACAGAGACTGAGGGATATTTGTTTTGGTTTGTGCCATTAATGTCAGTCAGCTCACAGATTAAAAACATATGGATACTTGAAACTTGCCTGAAAATTGATTTTAATGTCAAAAGCTCTCTTTGAACAGAAATTAAGTCTATGTAAATCGATCTTCATATTGTAGACTTACTGAAATGGAAACTACTGTCTGTAAAACACTCACCAAACATCAAACTAAATGTGTGCTGCACATGGATATGGGCCTGGAGCAGCAGATTGTCTAAAAGTTTTACCTCTAAAATTCTTCTATCTCAGTTTCTCTCTGCCCCGAATGTAAGTGCAACTTGTCGTTCCCATCCTCTGTCTCTTCTCCCTCCATCTCCTCCTCTGCCTTTCTGTTTCTTTAATTCAATCCTCTCCCTCAGTTTTAATGCTGCTGAGGTGGAGTCGTTTGTCTTTATACGATGTGCTGGTTACGATGCCTCGGGGCGCACCGTCTCAATGTTGATCCTCTCCTCAAAACCGACACAGACCTGCTTTGCTGAGCACAATATTTAATGGCAGTGCTGCATTACAATACCTGCAATTTGATTCAAAACACATCAGCATGTAGAGTTATATCAAAAAGAGTGTTAGTACAAGGTAGACTCGGGAGTGAATGTAAGACGCCTGCAGCGAACCACTTGGAGGATGAATAGACTGGAAATTCAGCAACTAAACTTTTTATTCACTGTTTCAGTCGATGACTGACATGGGATAAAACTAAACATTTTACAGTGGTGCTGTCGATATTCAGTGAAGCAGCTTCAGGCTTCCAGAGTCTTGTCTAAGGATTGAACGTGTGGGAGAATAGACTCCCAGGGGCTGACAGCTGCGCAGCAGCAACATTGGCACTGTTCAATATTATGTTTTTTAATTGGAAATGAGAATATCATGCCCCCTGAGTAAAGCCAGTAATTAAGAAAGTATTATAATAAGTGTCTGTCCATTAGAGGTAATTTACTGGGAAACCATTTCAAGACAGACAAATGTAGACTGATATTCAGAATAAAACCCCCAGGCCATATGTGGCCATATACACAAAACAGTATTCATTTGTGTATGTTAAATGTCAAACATAACTCTGCTTTAGAGTATAAGTACATAAACACTGGTACCAGTACACAATACAGTATCCACTTAACTGAATATTTGGGACATGAGGTTATTCCAACTGTTGTTATTTTAAACTAATTCTCTACAAGTCTGCTAATATGACAACTATCAGTACTATTAATACTCATTCATTCATTTCCCATGACCACTTATCCTGTTAGGGGTCATGGGGATGCTGAAGCCTATCCCAGCTGACAGTGGGCGAGAGGCGGGTACACCCTGGACAGGTCGACAATTTAGAGTCACCAATTAACCTGATGTGTATGTCTTTGACCTGTGGGAGGAAACCCACGCTGACACGGGGAGAACCACTGTAGTACCACCATTTTTTTTTTCTTCTACTACCGGCACATTTCCCTGTGTGTACAGTCAACTGTTATGGCTACATTGTGAATAATACTGCTAGTAGTACTATAGTTTGTACTGCTCTGACTAAGATTGTAATTATTAACTGTCACCATGACTAGTATTAGTACTAATATTATGATTATTGCTGCATGCCTGTGTTGATTTTGGCAGCTATTTTTGATTTAATCTTAGTCTTGAGACGAAATATTATTATAGTTATATTTAGTCATTATAGTTATTATTTTAGTTATATTTTAGTCATTGTTATCCTTCATAGATTAAGTCTAGTTTTATTCTACGAAAACTCTGAGCCCCCTACCTGCCTGTCGAACAGTAATCAACCCATAAACCTTCACAGAGACAGTCCAGATCTGAGCGGAGTCCTGCAGGAAACACATGTGAAGACCAGCAGCCAGTGGCTGCTTGCTACGCTGCCATTCAGCTGCTAACAAGTGGAGCTAACTGCTAACAATCATCCCAGCAACTAACAAACTCCACAAATCCATTCAACAGCTCCAATGTCAACAGTCCGACACACATGGCTGATTATCTACTGCTGAATCGCAGCTCACAACTTGCACCATCAGCTGACGCTGCTCCTGTGTGAGTGTTTTTACTGGCTAGCAAAACATCCTGGTGCAGAATGTATACTGGAGTTTGCCTGCCTGTTGCTTATGCGGCATTTACATTTAATTGCAAGCACGGTCCTTCTGGGCTTTTAATGTCCGATAGTCCACAACTAACTTTTTCATCCCGTCTCATCTCCTCAATGGAAATGAAACACACATTTTGTCATAGTTTTTATCATCAAGATCTATCTTGAGCTCTTTATCGTCTAATTTTTCATCATGAAAAAAAGGTTGCTGACAATAATTTTTGTCATAGTTTTCGCCAGTGAAATTAACACTGCTGCATGTTTTCACAGCTCCTACTGTCAATACTGCCACCAGTACTACTGTCAACACTATTGCTGATTATACTAATAATTACTGTTTTTAGTATTATGGCTCTGTTATTAATGCTACGACTGATAATATTTCTACTGCTACAACTGTCACCACAACTATCAATATCAGTATCGTTACATCTTCTACAACAGTGATCATGTATTGCTACCTCTGCCATTACTACTACTTGCAACAACATGAGTGCAGTGCAGAACAAAGGTTTAAACACCGCTGCTCTCTGATGGTCTGATATCATCAGAGCCAAGAGGCAGCGAGGAGTTTTCCTGTTCCCTGATTCTCTGTATAATCTGTTTTTTACATTTAGTTTTGTAGCAAATGTATTGAAAATCTCAGGTACAGTTTTAAGTTACGCACAGGGGGGAAAAAAACCTCTGCAGCAACAGGGGAATTGTCCTGCCTCTGAATACCTCACTCAGCTAAATATAGCCTGGAGATGCATGTCTGTCAGCCTCCCCCTCCCTCCCCCTTCACCGTCCCCTCAAGCCCTTATCTTAATTATTTCCAGACCTTTCAAACACAGACACAAACACACACACACACACACACAGACACACACACACACACACACACATACACACACACACACATACAGCTGATAAAAAATACCAGTGTTGTGTTTACAGGCCTTCCTGCTGATCTTAAAGTCAGGAGAGGGCGTGACTGTCTGTGTGCGTGTGTGATGGCATACGCTCAGTTTGTGTGTGAATGTCTTCTGTAAGCTTATATGCATGAGCCTTTATCAATCTCAATGGATATTTGTGCACATGTGCATGAGGAATACATAAAACTTTAAGCAAAATTCTCTTTCTCATTATTTTTTATAGCTGTCCTTTATGAAATGATCACCAATCACCAAAGAGAAGCACGGCAAAATAAAGGGCAGTGTTGGTGTGTTTCTTAAGCTGGTATTATTTTTTCTCCTTTTAAGCTTTAGTTCTTCAGTTTGCATAGCCTATTCTTGAAACTTGTTGAGTTGTGCAGTGTATAATAATATAAAATCACGATGATAATAAATTGTGTTTACATTTATGATCACTTAAAATTACCAATATAAGATAATGCAGTTTGGGGATGGACTGATATGAAAAGTCTTCACTGTGAGATATTGATCATATTATTTCATGCATTCTTCATACCTGTCCAAAACCTGGCGCCTACATTACCCATAATGCAACTGAACTGCCAACAGTTCATTTGGAGATTTACAGTGGGCATCAGAAGCCTGTTAAGCTCACTTATTTTTCTTCATTCATTGTAAATATCATAGAGTCTCAATGAAGAGAGTATGAATGTATATAATACACAGCTTAAAGCGAAGTTAAGGAAAAATAAAAAATGTTAAGTTGTTAAAGCACACTCAAATCTTTGTGATGGATTACAAGTAACACCAATTTTTTTGTTGTTGTTGTTTTTTCAAAAAAGTGAACTATTATGTTAGGTACTTAATTGGCTAAAACAGGTCTGATGTTTTAAACCTTTAGATGTGAAAAGTGAAGTCACTGTCGCCATGCTAACCTGTGCCCTGTAAGAGTAGGTTGTCCACTCATTCTAGTATCTGCAATTCTATTATTAATTGGATCTGTAGTCCTGGTCGTCTAGCCCAGGCCTGTGTGGCTGAGCATGTTAGTATAGTTAGCACATGTGGGTGTAGCTTGCCAACCTGCTAACGTAAGTAATTTCTGGTCATCTTAGCATGCATACTGATATCACTCACATTAGCCCTTTTTAGATAGGAGTTGTGCGAATTTGCAGGAAAGCCCAATCAGTCTACTTTCAGCATTGGCAGTATAAAAACAAAATCGGGGAGGGCGGCAAAATACCTACTTTTGTTTATACAGAATGTGCCTTTTTCAGGGCAACAGGGGCGTGAGCAAGTAAAAAAACGTGTAGCTCAGCGTGTGACATAAACAGTGACGTGGGAGGGAAGCCAAGGCTAGTCAGGTGGCGCTAGTCAGGCAGCAATTCTCTCATAAGTCAGCCTGTTCTTCACCGTCCCTGTCATCTGCCGGTTAATGGCGTCTTCATTTGCGAGTGCAAGGAAGGCCCGCAATTCCTTGTCTCCCCAGTTGCTCATCTTTACAGCATCTGTCAGGTTTGTGTTTCCCTCTTGCTACTAGCTGCTTGCTAATTCCTGCTATCAGCTGTTTCCTGTTTATCCACTGCCAGTGGCTCGCACGCGCGGCGTCATCAACAGCTCCTCCCACAAGTCTTCAACAGCCCCTCCCGTTGTGGAAGGACGCCTCATTCTTTTTAAACTAATAGGGTTCCGCCAATATGTCTACCCTACGAGGCAGAAAATTGGGCACCTCGGATCAACTCGTCAATCTGGCTCAGTGTGTCTAAACGCTCGCAGCTTGCCGGCAAAATGGCCCAACATTCGTGGATAATCTGGCAGTGTAAAAGGGGCTATTGTTAATGTCATCATGATTCATTTCTAGTATTAATACTTTCTATTTGAATTTATTGGTCATATTTAATTTCAACTGACAAAATGTTGGTTAATGAGCATCCATCTGTTTCACCTGCTGAGCATGGAGCCAAACAGGATGTGAGAGCCTCCAATGGGCTTTACAGTAGAGGGAAGTCAGACTGTAGTAAAGTATAGGGAGCTTTTCATTGTGTCAGGGAATAGTCTTTTTAAATGACTTTTATTGTTAATATTTCTATGTTAGGACACTTAGAATAACCATTTGGAAAATACTTGTTGTTTTTACATTGAAATTTTATTTTATTGTCTTAATTGATTATGCACTAACTTTGTTTTGTCTGTAGGAGGAGCTTCCTGTTTAAAAGCAGGAGGTAAAAGCTCCTCCATCTTGCTTCATTGTTCAGTTGCAGGCTTGGTGACAGGTTGATGACAGCTGCCTGGTAGCCACGGCCCGAGCCAAATTTTTTTATTGTCTGAGGGATTTCCTTTTATTATTTTTGAGAAGTTTATTTGGGGATTTTTGTAGAGTTTTTCCACAATTTTACCAAAACATGCCACACCAGATGAAGATTATTCCAGCCTCTGTGTGTTTTCCTTCCAACACCCAGCCAATCCTTACAATCAATATTCAATATTTTGTCCAGAGAGTGTCTATCTATATAGCGTGTATGGCTCTGGGGTAACCAGAGCGTGTGTGGAGATGGACATGTGTGCGTTATTGATTAGATTATGTCCATCCCTCAGCCTCTCCTGTGCAGCCCCCCGGGGTCCCCCCTCCCACCCTGTGTAGAGAGAGCTCTGAGCAGTGAGGTGTACAATCCACTTACCCAACCCGACTCTCCCAAACACCTGAGCAAACACTCCAGCACCCTCACACATAATGTTACTGTGCAGACCTGCAGAGTTATGATTGCTGCTGGGTCCAAACCTCGTGGCTGCAAGACGGAGAAAATCAGCCTTTAACCAAAGTGCCTTCCAGCAGCAGGAGTGCGTACTCAGAAGTGCAATTTGATGTAATTGTCTACTCATATTTTCTGAATACCTGTTGATTTTTTAAATTATGAAATGCATTTGAATAGCTATCATCAGTTCCACTCATGGCTGTGTGTGTCCTCAATTCAAGCAATAACATTAGATGAAACTTTAATGATCTCAGTGGGGAAATTGGGTTGCAGCAGCAGAGGCAAAGGATAAAATGACACCAAAAACACAAAATGGAGGTTTCATAAACATAACATGACAAAAAAAAATGTGTTAAATGGCTTTCAAGGAACTGCTGCCTCTGATAACGTTGGCAGGAAACACTGCAGGCTTATTATCTTTCCAGCTCAGATGCGTCATATTCCCTAATAGCACATATCCACCCATCAATAATTCATCATTTCATTCAGCTAATTAGCTGCTCTTTTAGAAAACACTGTAAATGTCAAACATGTTGAAATAATTGGTATGTTTCTGTCATAGTCAATGAACATATGAGCAGTCCTGGATACTGAGAAATGAAAAGGGACACTTTTAATAATGAGTGGAGGTAAAATGCTGTTACCGCCAATAGATTTCACTTAACAAATCTATAAATTCTTGCACAAGAGATGTACCGTCGATCCTTAAGCTTTGACTCAGCTTGATTGTGCCCAGGGGCAACCTGTCATTAGGATAATCTAATTTTGTTTTCATCTTTCTCATGTCTCCTTACTTACTATTCAACTGTTACTCGTATGAATGTTTACTGACTGATTTGCATTTTCTGTAGCTGTAACTTTTACTTTTACATCATTTACTGATTTCTCTGTCACAGCCGGTCACTGCCCATTAAAGATCCAGTGTGTAGGATAAAGGGGGATATCCTGACAGATATGGAACTAGTTCTAAGTGTGTTTTCTTTAGTGTATAATCATCTGAAAATATGAAACATTGTGTTTTCTTTACTTAAACTGGTCATATTTAGCATGTTTACCAGATTAAATCACTGGATGCATTTGTTTCGGAGAGGAAGAGACCCCTGTGGATAATTCAGCTCCTGCTAAAAACGTCCTGAACGTTGTTATCAGTGTAGAACGGTGAGAAAACATTAGCAGGTGCTGGGCTATCGGCCCATCTGCGACATACCAACTCTTCAAATACAGACATTAGTCAGTGGTCCTACACATCGAAATATGACATGCTAGCTACCCTCTTGCGTCAGTTTTGGACACTCAGCAACGACATTGTAATTTTCATCTGTAAATGCATTGTGTCTTTTCAAAATACACAGGAAATGTACAGTTTCTGCTTGTAAAATACAAAATCTTTTTCAAAATAAACTTACAACATAGGGGAAAAAAACTTTGGTTTTAGGTTTTCTTCCTTACGTTCAGGCAACAATAGCACATGGTACGTTTTAAAAAAAAAACATGTTTTGGCTTAATATAATAAGGGTTGTTACGAACATAATGTGAGATCATGTGACATACATCACTAGCGTAGCATGCTACACATACTAGCACACTACGTTGTTATTAAAATAACTTGGTTTCACACTGGACAGGAACAGCAGGCTCACGGGAGAAAGTCCAGAGTTTGTTTGACCTATGCACCTTCACTCCTACTCGCCCGTATATACTATAATAGTTTCCCGCAGTGTCACAATCAGCTGCCAGCTACTGCATATGATACCATAGCTAAGTGCCTCTGTGCGTCAGTGTCTGCTGCCGAGTGCCACTGACGAAGTGTCTGTATTTGATGAGATGGGTATGAGAGCGGGCTGACATCGAAGGAACATCGAAAAGTTTCAGCTGGTTGCCATCTGTGATCTTCACCACTAGATGCCACTAAATCACCTAAATCTTACACACTGTTCCTTTAAATAGTTGCTTGGTTGAAATAAATCTATTTATCTCTCTGGACCTCCTGCAGGAGCCAGAGGTCTAGAAGTCAGCCTTTCTGGAGGGAAGAAGAGAAGAAACTGGAGTTTATATCAGGGATGGGAGTCCAGGGAAACTCACCTGAACTAACATTTACTTTCTCAGCAAAACCCTGCTTTGCTTTTATACAACCACACACACCTGGGAACCAGCAACCAGCAGAGTACGTGCCTTGCTCAGGGGCACAATGGAGGGGAAAATGAAATGTACTGTGAAATGTATTCCCTCCACTTGAATTCAATTGCTGTGCTGCTCTTGATGGTTTTATCCTTCGCCCAATTTGCTCAAGAACACAAAATCCCACAGGTGACATGCAAATGACTTCTGTGCATTATCTTCAAGCTGTGAGAGCGACTCAGTCATTTTGAAAGTGTCATTGCCATTGTCACCCCTTATGATCACATTATATAATGAAACGTTTTTCCTCTTGACACCTCCTCATCTGTCTTTCCTTTATTGTTATATGATTCATTATATAACTGCTGCTGCACTCACTCTCTCTTTTAAACTCTTGTCTCCTAGCTGTCACAAGCTCTTAAAATGAGGCCAGAGGTTCATTTGAGGCTTCTTGCCGCACACACACCTATTTCAGTAGGTTTTGTCTCATGCTGTGTACGAAACAAAGCTAGACAACCCAAAGTCATCTTTTGTAGTAAGACGTCAAGACAGGAAGAACGATAACATACATAAAAGGTCAGTCCAAAGCCTCAGACTCAAACCACACAGCAACATTTGCTCAGACATACATAATGTAACCGTGTCTGCTCCAATATTTCATGTTAAAATTATGCTTCATCCGAGCCATACCGCATTTTAAATGACTTAACAGCCTCTTTCTTCCATATAGCTTAGTCTTTCATTTGTCCAAGTCCTGGTCCTCTGGCAGGCTGATGTTATGAGTCAGGAAATTCTTACAATCACAAAAAGATTTCTTCACACTCAGATTCAGAGATAAAGAGGTAGGAACAAAACATTACTCACAAGGAAAGAGTGAGTTTACAATCACTGCAAACATTGCAAAGTGATAACCAAATGACCATTCAGTGTGAATATCAGAATATGTGACAAGTCATGTTTTAACCTGAATGAACACTGACTGTGTTTACAAGGTCTTTAGTATCCCGGTTTTGATTGGGTTTTTTAAGTATCCCGTTTTTGTGTTAATGCATGTAAACACCATATCCCGAATTCAGAAACCGGGTTATGCCCTTTTCCCGGTTTCAAGAAACCCGGTTTTGCCACCTGGGGTACTCCAATAGAAGCCGGGATACTGGAGCATGTATACGCCTTATCCCGGTCTCTGACAGCTGCCCGCCGTGTGCGCAGG
>NC_065526.1:27831861-27856841 GCF_006386435.1 Epinephelus moara | reverse complement strand
ATGTTAGGTCACCGTCCTCTGGCAACAGCAGCCAGCAGTGGTGTTGACATCGGCTTCTCGAATGCAGCAGAGCCTCCACAGGGAGGTGCCTTATACCCAGGTGAGTTATTTAGCTAATGTTAGCACTTAACATAATGCTAATTTATACTTTCCCTGCTCATCTCAGAGAGAAATGTTGTGCTTTTTTACTTCACAGCTATAAAGCAGCACTGATAAGATTACACTTATTCATTCACTTCAGGTCTAGTGACAATCATTTATCTTCTTATCTTGAATGAATCTTCCTACCTTTTATGCTCAAAAGAACTATTTGATACACATGATTCTCTCATGACAACAATACTGTACTCTAGATTGAAGTACCCAAAACTATTTAAAACGCGTTACTGGTATTTATCATGTATACAGGGATATGAATAACCGGGTTTCTCTGTGTTCCATGTAAACATCATATCCCGGATAAGCTCAAAGCCGGGATAAGCCTCAAACTGGGATACTAAAGACCTTGTAAACACAGTCACTGGCTCCTGCATCACAAAAACTGCTTATTTACAACACCAAGAGTCTACAGGCCACGTGACTCACTTAATTACTGATGTCAGCATGCTAACATGCTCACAATGACAATGCTAACATGCTGATGTCAAGCAAGTATAGTGTTCACCATCTAAGTGCAGCTGAGGCTGATGGGAATGTAAGTTTTTTGCAGGTTTTTTTGTTTCAAAGTTAAGTATTGGATCACTTAAAAGCATGTGCCTTGTGCCCAGCGCTGTCAGGCCTCAAAACTTGGTGCAGGTGATAGCAGGAAACATCAGATTGATAGTAAATAAGTAGACACACGCAAGAGGGTTATATTGCTTCTTCTTTTAATTTAATCCTTATTTGAAACGTTTCAAACGACACATTTCGCCCATGGCTTCATCAGGTTAGCGAAATGTAAAGTCTTGGACCAAGTGAAATTTGATCTGATGATGGCGCTAGATGAAAAACCATTGGATCACCAATGTGATTACAGTTCATCCTGGGGCGACCAAATCCATCCCATGGTGGTAGAGTCACATCGATTACAAACACAAATGTGCATACAGGACAGTATTATGTCTCAAATGATCCTACAAATGTACTGCTCATTTCACATATGGTGTGCAAACACTGCAAGGCACCATTCACATTCACCTAACAGTTTGTGCACAATGTATTGTCGGAAGTTTTCAACAAAAGCATGATGGCCTGTGAGTACTAATCACTTTCTTTATTTGTAGTTCCAGTTAAAGACTCACCAGCAGCTAACGGGGAGTCATTAATGCAGACTCACATCCTAATTCTCCTGTTGCACAGCAGTAGAACCAAGACTGATGTAAAGTACACATCTACATGTTACTGCCACCTGAGTACCTGGATTCAAGAAAAAAAGGTTCAGTTTTTATTTGCGGAACTTTACCTGAGAGGATTTTTACTGATATATTTTACTCAACCATTTTTTGAAAGGATCATCCAAATAGTGTTGATTTTAAACAGATATCTCTTTTGTCTTGTGCCCAGTCTTAGTTCCTTCTGATAAAGAGTATTTCTGGGATCAAAACTTTGTACTTCTTTAATGTAATAAAGATAAATATGAAGGAAGTTACAGTGTGGCCTACGTGGGCCTTGTTGATGTGACTCAGAGTTGTATTGGAATACTGTGTGTTGTATTTATCATGGTGCATTCTCTCTTTGTTCTTACTGACCTGTTACGGTGTGGATGTGTGTCTGATGAGCTGTGGGTGGGCTGCTGTGATTGGTTGACATGAGTGCTAAACAGCTATTGGTCCATCGTGGCAGACTCAGAGGATATAAGCAGGTTGCAACCAGTTTCATCTTCTAATGAGCCAGTCAGCATGATTATGTGAAACACCAGTTGCAGGATACCTTAGTGGTTTGTATTGTATTGCTTATTCTGTTTTCTTTTGTTAGATGATGAGTGATAGAGGTGAGGAAGATACGATATTAACATTGTGTTAATTATTTTGTTTTTTATTGCAGTACCCATCTTGTTAATTGTTTTAGAGTATATTTCCAATGACAGTTCCTTAATTTCAAAGGCTTTCTTTATCTTTATTCTAAGAAGCAGGGAAAGAAGAGAGTCACATTTTTTGGAGGGGCATTATTTTGTACTCTACTTGAGTAATTCTTCATTCGAGAAATCTTAATTTAGCTTAAGTCTTATTAAATTAAGACTCTTCAAAGTCCAGCAAGATGCATCATCCCTTAAAGCTGGACCAGTGGCAGCTTCGATGTTAAAGCTCAAATTGTTCAACTATAGCACCCCCATGAGGCTGGGCAAGGTTTTACATCATCAGGAGAAACATTTGAGGGCTGAAGATGACACATGGCATGTAATAAACTCTATTGCTGTAAAATAGAGCCCTGACCTTAAAATAAGTACCTGTGCCACTTGCTGAAAGGCAGAAAGATTCACAGAGAGCTGGTTTTATGGGTGTGATCTATCAGAGACAGAGAACTTGTGTGTATGAACTGCACTTTCTTATTATCCCCCATCTACTGTATTTTTGAATAAATACATAAATCTACAAAGCATCAGCCGACGTGACTCAGAACACTATGAATATGTATACTTCCATGCAGCTGTGACACATGGAGATCTTTGCAGGACAACCATGTTCTTCACTGTCAGTGAACCTTTGCAGCTCTCCCTGGGATCAGTTGAAACGACCGAACCCGTGGGAACGAACAAGCAATTTTTATGCTTTTACCAGAAACATGAAGTCTTTGATCCGCTGTTTTCAAAGCCTGGCTCACACGGTTCTTCGTCTGCATCTTGGCGAAGGCCTGAGGAGTGCTGCCAAACACACGGGCCATTGAACCACCAGGGGATTTGAATAAATGTTTCTGGAATCACTGCTTCCTTGTGTCCTTGTTAAATGAATTAAAAGGAGATGATACGGTGGCTGTGCTTGGTTTGGATGTATTTAGAGGTGCTCTTGGTTATGTAAATGAAAAAGCAATCAATGTTGCTGGATGAAAACAGTGGAGCTGAATTGAATGTTCTCATTTTTCCACTGATGCCCGTTTATTTGTTAAATCAAAGGCTACAACAGGGACTTTTCTTCATGGGTCATTACAGTAATAACCATGGAAAAAAAAAAATCCAAAGCAGCAGCCGGGGCCGCACAGTAGCTACAACTGAGGACACACATCTCGTCTAAAAGTTTTGTCCAAGAAATTTGGGGTTTTAACTGGTTTTGTCGCCAGTCTGCATTTTAAAGGCTGATTCAAGTATTTTTTGAAATGTGACCACTTTCAAGTGAGTTGATAAATAAAAATTCCAGATGCTGCAAACCAAAGGCTTTCTTTAAAGCAGCTTGAAATGCTGAAGAAAAGGAGGTTGACGTGTGATGCATTATTGAGCAAAGCGCAAGAGATTCTTCTTAAGTTTCAGATGAAAGCGTTGTTGCTTTCAAGAGTTACAGCTGTCTGAATTTAAAGCACCGTGGGGGCCTTTTTAAATCATCTTGTGCCGTCTTTTGATGCTAACATGACCCTATAGACTGGAAATACAGGATAGATAGAAACATTCACAATAATGTCTCTTTACCTTATACCAACACTTTAATAAACAGATAAAGCTGCACCAGATGGGAACTGAGATCCGGGCTCCCATTTGCTCTTGACTTTAGCCTGCTGAGCTAATTACACGGTGTAGACTACATGTATACAGCCTAATAATACACAGAGGTGACACAAGAGCCTGGTAATTTCCACTGGTGTAAAACAGCTCCGACCAACACAGCTCTGCTTCTCACTGTTTTCTAGGGCTAGCCAGCTGGTAGGGAACGTGACAAGGAAAAAGAAAATTACAGTGATAAAATTACAAAGGTTTATGTCAGTGACACTCAATTTATGACCTCTGAGCCAAATCTGGCCCTGAGCAGGGTGTCAGGTGGCCTGCCGACTGTTTTCTAATTCACAATGAAAATCGATTGATTCACACTGATTGTATACAAGGTGCTAGAGTGCGTGAAAACATCAAAATATAGTTTGTTTAGGTTCCTCTGGACCCCCTGACAGAGGTCTAAGCTGAGCCCGGATTGTCCTAGAAACACCCCTGTTACACCTGACCCGTGTGCAAGGGTGCTGCAAAGGGTTTGTCTTGCTTACTCATTTTATCTAATAAAAATGATTAATAAAGTATAGTAAAGTCTATGTCAGTGTGCGGAGGATTTGTTTGTCAAGCTGATTACACACGTTCCTTACACTACCTGTGGCTGTGCAAGGAGATTTCATTGATTCCAAAAATGATTAATACTTGTTAATTAACAGGTCCCTCTCCTTCTGCCATTTTGCAAAAGTAGACCCCAGACAAAGCAAGCTGAGTATCCCTGGTCTATGTGATATTTTCTATGGCTGTGCACAAACCAGGCTCGACACCAAGGGAGAGAAATTAAATCTCAGGGTGATATTTTTTGTCTGTTGGGTCATTATTGGTCTGCTATTGTGGCTGCACTGCACAGTAAAAAAAATCTCATATTTTTTGGTGTCACAGCTAAGGACATCATTTGTTGGCTGTTAACCTTAATGTTTGTTTCAACTGTTATAGCAGTCGTAAAAATTTCCTACCGTCACAGTATTTACTCTTGAATTGCCACCATCAACCAAGTTTATCTGAGCAGCCAAAATTACAAGTTAACCGATCTGTGTTTAAATGCTCCATATGAATTGAGTTTAAAACTGCTGGAGAGACTCCTAATTAGCTGCACTTTAAATCAAATGGTGATATATTTCAGATATAGAGTGGGGAATTGTCATAGTTTTCTCTTGGATGTGATGGGTGAAGCGATAGTGGGCTGCTGCTTTCACTAGATTGTGTCACCTATTTAAATGTTTTATTGTGTTAATATATTTGTAATGGCAGCTTGCAGCACCTCAGTGATGTTTGGGGGAGGATGGTTTAGTTTAACAGCTGTATGATTGCATTATGTGACAGAAAGCTTGAAAGAGGAGCAACTAGACTCATATTTTTAGCTAATGATTCATGATGAGGTACAAGGGCCCTGTTAGTATATAATGATCTAGATTATGCAAAGAAAATTATACTCGCAAATATCTGGCACAAGAATATAGTTTCAGTTTAAATGTAATAAACGTAGGCAATACGGACCGTGCTGCTTGTTTAAACAGTTTTATCTGAAGTCCATATTACCGTTAAAAAAAAACCTTGTTGCAGTATCAGGATGTTTGTTCTTTGATTGTGTTTCTCTTTCAGCAACGCTTCCTGCTTCCTTGTCATTACTGCTCATTAAAAATACAGCAGCTATAGCTTGTGTACACAAGGTGCCTGCAGCCACAATCACAGAACACAGCGTGATGATGGATGTCCTGTCAGAGGAGGACTGGCATTTGTTCTCAATCAGAAAAGCAATGGCAGACTCCTGTGAGCTTAAATGAAAGTAATGGAAGCTGCAAAACAACAGAGGTAATAGCACGGGGGTTAGTGTCTTTGTTTCTGTTTATGCTGTTGGAGGAGCGAGATTTATGATACAGGTGTATTACACTGGATGTGTTTACATTTTACTAAACAGTCCAAACACAGCGAGGGGATGATGAAAGTGATTTAGAGAAGTGAACTCGTGACTGTAAGTTCAAAAGTTCAAATGTGGGTGCAGAAGGGAAACAAGCATCGCAGGTATTCCATTTAGCTTTCATATCACAAGAGCCATTGAGGCCACATGGGAGGCGGAGTTGTCAGGCTACTGAGTTTGAAATTATGAGTTTACTGGAGAAATGTGCTCATAGATACAAAGAATCTGATTCTGGGTCTCAGTAATTCACACACTGTGCAAAGAGCAAACTTAGAGGAAAGAGACCAAAAGATAGGAAATGGGTAAACAAGCCTAAATATGGATAGATTACTGAGAGGGCCAAGTCAGCACAGGCCCAGGGGTCCAAAGTGTCAGGGGGCCCCTCTGGCCTTCACCTGTCACTCAAATTAACTCGTACCGACCAGGAGGAGACTCAAAAGCCCCGTAACCCTTTAAACATGGTACCTAGACCCTATATTTCCACCACAAACAGTCACTGCTTCGTCCAGCACTTGCTGTATTTCCCTGTTACCGGTGACACACATGGAAGTCTGCACCTTGTTTATCGTCCACAGAACCAGGCTGCACGCAGACATTTTCAGAGCCACATAGAACAGACTGCAGTGAGAGTCTCTCTCCATGGGATGTTTAAATATAGAAGGTTTGTTCATTTAGTCCTTCTAAGGCAAGTGCAGGGGTTAAGTGTTGCTGTAGCCCACAGGAACGACGCTCCACAAGGCTTTTTTTCCCCTCCGTGTGAGGATTAGAATATATGCTGTTGTTACATAACCCGGAAGAAATGTGAGGAGGACAAGCTGCAGGGTTGCCACTTGCCAGGTCCGCTTATTAGCCGCAACTTTGGGCTTGTTTCTAAAGTGGCGTTGCTTATTTGGGCTTGCTGTCTAAACGCCGCCTTTCTCTATATATATCCGTCTAATAAGTTATTTAAACATATGATAGTCACTTCTTTTGGGCTTGTTTCCATAGCTCTGGTTGCTTGTTTCTCTCCCAAGATCTGGCAACACTGACAAGCTGGCAAGCAACAACAACAATGGCGGCGTCCACAGGATCACGGGGAGCGCGTTGTGTTTGGACCCAGGCCCTGGAGGCAGATCTGATTCAACACTGGGAAGAATATCCATGCCTTTACAATGTGTCGTCTCCAAGTTTGGTGACATCACCGCGTTATCTGGGGCTCTGTCGGCGAGGGCTCAGAGGAGAAATCTTGTGGTGTGCACACACAGGTCGTAACGCAGTTGGCAAGACCCCTGCTGAGAGAAACACACGTCGCCACGTATAAACACTCAAAAGATTATGATAAAATCGCAAAAACGGGGTGAAAATCATGTAATGTGAACTAGGCTTTAGTGGATAGAGCAGGCGCCCCATGTACAAGGCCGCTGCTGCAGCGGCCCGGGCTCGACCCCAGCCTGTGGCCCTCTACTGCATGACATGACCCCTCTCTTTCTCCCCCCCTTCATGCTTAACTGTCCTATATCTTAAAAAAAAAAGAGTCACAAAGCAATCACAAATAGATGCAAAACTACCACAAAGAGACACTAAATTACACACAAAAGCACAAAAGATGCTCAACAAATACACAGACACACAACAAAAAAGAGGCTAAACCACCACAAAGCCTGTGTGTCTTGCTCCTGTGGGGGAGCCCTTTGCATATCTGTGCCCAGGGGCCCTTTGTCTCATAATCCACCCACGGATATATATTTATTCAGCAAGTAGGTCAACAACAGCTGGACCAACAAAAAAATCTAGTTTAGAATATTTTCTAAAAGTAGAAAATAAGATCATGGAGCTTGATGCCATCTGAACCTCAGCTCTATAGAAATAAAAAGCACGACCACCAGAGGCTGCTAGAAAAGCTTTAACGCCCATACGTCTTGTTTTTAAGGCCTGTGAGTGCAGGGGAAATGTCCTTCATTGATCAAAAATTGCACTCCATGACCCAACATCAGCAGCTTGTAGTAGTGAACACAAGCACCGTGAGCTTACCAATCACAGTTCATGCAGTCTCCACATTACTTTATCTCCACATTGGATCTGCTGCTATCCTTCACACATGAATATGCATCCACTTTTACTGAGGAGCATAGGAGCTAAAATATAACCGCAAGCTACTGAAGCTTGTACATCTCTTACTGCAGGTACAGTAGTGAAACAAATAACTCCCTGCCTTTAAAGAGCCAGAGGCTGACGAGAGCTCCGTCGAACTGAAACGACAGAAAGGGAGCAGTCAGATAGATAAACACAAATAGAGGGTAGGCAGAGAAAGAGCTTTTCAACAATTCTGCTCAATAAATCGAGGAGGCAGATCAAGGCTGGTGCTGCTATCTTGATGAACTTGCACTGAAGCAAGCCCGCTAGGCACAATAATGTGTTATCTCTTGTCTCTGAATAGTGAGCCAGGTAGAAAGATCAGGATGCGATAGTTACCAATAAGTCATGTTTTGTTCCCCGCCTCTCATTTCCTTTCTAGTTCTCTCCTATTCTGTTTGGCAGAGGTTATTTCGAGGTGACTGGCTGCTGAGTGTTGTATGGCAAGTCTGAAGGGAAGGTTGAAACATTTATAAACCTATAAAAGCTATTATAAACCATCAAGTGCTCCCTGAATGTCTGGGATGAATACAGTCAGAGAACAAAATGTGCCTCATCAAATCTTTTCCGCTTTGCTTGAAGGTTTAGTTGTCTAAATATTGCTAATGAAAGTTTGCAGGGAGCAGAGAGCATCATGGGACTCACCTCAAGGCTAAGCATAGATGCCTGGTCATGTGATGCCTTGGTGTGCCTATGCCAAAATGAGCTTCCTTGACAGAGTGGTTGGTCTTGCTCTTATGCTGCGTTAGCATGAATCAGGCAGACAGTAGAGGTAAACGAGGATAGAATTACTTTTGGTCAGCAAAAGATTTTGGCAACTGTAACAGCAGACAGCTTTGCCGTCCAGAGTTTAAATATTGAGACTTTTTGCCATCCTCTGTGACAGAATTTGTAAATTTCTAGCAAGGAGTGAGGAGACCTGCACATCCAGGATGAGGTCAAAGTGAAACTGCTGCTCCTTAACATTAAAACATGCCAGTTGAGATGTTTCAAGCATCTGACTAGGATGCACACCACGAGTACTATGATTGACACACACACAGCTGTCAATCATGACGTCAACCCCCCTTTTATAGCATCAAATAATATAGTTATAACTAAACTTATCAGAAAAACACTTGAACATACATCAGTTTTTGGGAAAAATGTATTTGATGCACACTTACATTTTTTAGTTTGGCCCATGTCCCATATGCTGACACTAAAGCCTGATTTATGGTCCTGCGTTAAATCACCGCTGTTGCTACGTCGTAGGGTACGTGGCTATGCAGAAGGCTCGCCATAGCCCCCGGCGTAGCCTGACGTGCACCTCCCCAAAAATGTAACTACATGTCGAGGTGACGCAGACCCAGCGCAGACCGAGAGGGCTGTGATTGGTTTGCTTGGTAGCAACGCATTTCCGGTTCCGTATTTCCAGATTGCACCATCCCCGCCATCTTTAAACATCTCCTGTTGCGATGTAGATGTTGCAGTATTAAGGCCCATTTATGTTCAACGTTCAATACGGATACGAATGGAGCCGTCTGTCCATGCGCCGCGTTCATTTCTCTGTGACCGGAAAAGCCGGAAGCTAAACAAAGAATCAACTACGGACGACGGTAACCATTCAGGAAAGGAACGCAGCCTCCTACCGCTCTGGCGGTGAATTGCACCGCGACCAAATGGAGTGACGGAGAAGTTTGAAGGGTTCACGACGGCAACGACGTAGGTACACCGCAGGACCATAAATCAGGCTAAAGGGAGCAGGGTTTGACCTACTCTGCAACCGGCCACCAGGGGGGGGATGTTTTGGCTTCACTTTGGGGAGGTGTCATGCCGTCCATTTTTATCGACAGTCTATGGGTTGGAGCCACGGATATATTCTGAGTCAGTTAGCCTGAAACTTTTCCTTGGACTGCTGCTTTACCTTAGTGACATAACTGGGGTGTCAAACTCATTTTAGTTCAGCTCAATTTGATCTCAAGTGAGATACCACTGCATAATAACCCAGCAAGCAATAGTCGTGATTTAAACGTATTGGCTATATTTAGCTCCGATTTAGTCTAGCTACATGTAAACCAAATTTTGAAATTGATTAAATTTAATTTTCGGCATTGCAGATGGCGTGCGGTATGATATTCAATCACGTATGTAGAGTCAACAGTAATTAAAATATGTTTATCTCCATTTTTTGGACATGGTCTCTACATAGCCATATAATTGATGACGTCTACACTTTGGCTATGGTTAGACGTCTACCAAATTTTCACTGACAGCCCAAATTCAGCCGTGATTTAGCCTAGACGTCAGGTTTTCATGTAGACGGCTATTAGACGTTTTTTAAACCAAAAAATGCTTGCTGGGAACCTATAAATATCAACCTCTTCAAAGTTTATCCATTTACAAAACAAAGAAGAAAGAAAAATGATGTGAAAATTCAACAGTATGTCTTAGTTTTTCCACATTCAGTCAGTCTGCTAACTTTCATCACATGTGACCATTTTTTAAATATCATCCACCGAAGTGGAAGCTATTGAGGAAGCAGGTGAAGTCATCTCCTGCCTTACAAACCATTTACAGTCTGATGTTTTGTCAGTGCCTCAGCAGCCACATATATTGTTTCAAGACAGAAGTCTGATGCTGATTCTTTTGTACAGAAGCTGCTGGTTGACAATATTTTGCACAATGTTCAATATCTTAGAAACCATAGAAAGTACTTATTGTTATTTCAGAGAGCTGCAGTCTGGTCAGAGAGGAAAACCCTCTAAGGCAGTGTTTTAGTATCTGTTCACTGTTTAAATTGCTCCTGAAACCTCTCAGTACACATGTTCACATGTGCATTTACTTCAGGTATGCAAAGTCTAGAGGGCCGGATTGGACCCTTTGTCGGGCTGGTTCTGGTCCACGGGCTGTACGTTTGACACCACTGGACACACGCGCCGTCCATGTATGCATGTCTTCAAATTGACATCATTGAAACCTGTCTGTATATGCTACTGAGAGATACTGCAACAGCACAGAGGGAGAGTTTGTTGTCCAGGAGGCAGAAGTAGGCCTGCCTGATGCAACGTTACAGCCAGCCCACCTCTATGTCTTCCTGCCTTATCAGCAGAGAGCTTGGAGAAGTACAAATTAATGGGTGTAATTGGCTTTAAATTAGTCAATAAAAAAACAACCTCAAAATGAGCCCCTCTTAATTTTTTTTATCTCATCTGTTTGACAATGAAAAAAGGTCAGATAAAAGCTATCCCAGTGCTGGGAACTTCCTGTAGTGGAAATTCTGAGTAGAAATTCACTGCATGTCACGAAACATGTCATTTTCATGTCACCCTGTGGATTTTGACTGGTGGACAGGTGGGGAGCTCCAGGAGCTGATGGCATTGGGGTGGTGGTTCTTAACACAGTTCATTTGCACACATTCCCCCCGCACCGTTGTGACACAGAGATTGTTGAAAATCAGCAAGGTATCCCTTTAAAGGGATAGTGCACCCAAAAATGAAAATTCAGCCATTATCTACTCACCCATATGCCGATGGAGGCTCAGGTGAAGTTTTAGAGTCCTCACATCCCTTGCGGAGATCCAAGGGGAGAGGGGGTAGCAGCACAACTCCACCTTAATGGAGGCTGACGGTGCCCCAGATTAAAACGTCCAAAAACACATTATTGAAACCACAGAATATCTCCATACTGCTCGTCTGTAGTGATCCAAGTGTCCTGAAGCCCCGACATAAAAAGTTGTTTGGAAGTTGTTTTTAGCCTCATTGTAGACTGTAGCTACAACGGACTAGCAGTATGGAGCCTGAAAAAAAAAAATCTTTGATAACCCCACTTGGAAATTGAAAATGACAGGTTTCAGACTAATTTGCATTTATGAATTGGTTTTTCAGGCCAGTGGAGCTGTGGAGTGAACAAGGGTTTTTCCGCCATGTGTCTGATGCATCAACCAGCACTTGTGAGAAATCTGATTTTGTTAAAAAATGGTTTTCCTCTCCTTCCCATTGCTGTCTCCCTTTAAAGTAGCACAGCCAACCACCTGAAGCTGGTATATATATATATATATATATTTATACATATATATATATATAGATTATACTGATGCCGAATTGAAAAGAATACCATTGACACATAAGCCTTGTATCTTATGTTATGTGTTTTTGCAGACACGTAAGGAATTGTTAATATGTCATATTTCTGCAAGGGAATTTGCCATAATATTTTCAACCACGAGCAGAATGGAAAATGTAAATACTTAATGACCTCTTGTCTGTTTCAACACTCCACACCGTCACAGCCATTGGATCTTACTTTATGACATTTATGTATTTTTCTTGCATCCCACGACATGTGTCCCGCTCAAGTGCATTTACTCACACAGTTGGCACTTTTTCTTCACAGAGATGCTCGACTGTCTTTATTGCCAGCAGCCTAAATCCTGAAAGAGCGCCACCAGTCCATTGACTCCATCATGTGGTTGAAAATGGTACTGCAGCTCATTTCCCTCTGCCACCTTGCGCAGTGTTGATGACATTTGGATTCCATGACAGGAGAGGCCAAATCAAAAACATAACAAAGCCATAAAATAATGTGATGGCTCGAGTTTATAACACACAAACCAACTCAACAGTGCTACAGTGGCAGCTGTGGCTAGACAACAGCTGATGCCTGTCACTGCCCACCTCACAAGTCAGCATATAAAAGTTCCCATTTTATGGATATATCAATTCTTCATACACATATCCTACAACTTATTATTGGAAATTACCCATAATTCCAAGCGGCAGCCTCAAATCAAGCAAATCAGAGCCAATATTTTGAAAATTAAAGGTATTTCAATTCTGAAAACAGTGTGTGGCAAGTCAGTAAAAGAGGCAGAGTGTGTCACACATGGAAATAGCCAGAGAAAGAAGGTGACACCGTGAGTGAGATGTCCAGGAGACTGGAGCCCTTTAAATACAGCTCGACCACATATGCTTTTAGATAAGTAATTAGTGCTCAAAACAAGCATGTAGTCATTAGCCAAAAGCATCCTTGCTGGCATATGATCTGATACCGTAGACTATGAGATCATCACATATGACAGTGTTAAAAAAAAATTTCTATCTTTGGCAGTCAGGTTGGGTAGAGATACCCAAGAATTGTGAAAACAAACAAACAAACAAAACAAAAAAACACCATGAACAATAACAATATGTGTGTGTGTGTGTGTGTGTACATGGGCTCAAAATACACAATGTCAAATCCCTAGCCTATATGTGAAAATATAGCTAAATGTAAAACCAGAAATTCTTCATCACATCCTCATGGCGACTTATAAAGGTGAATTTGATGATATTAGTCATGCATCCCAGAGTTAGGGGATAGAAATTGAAGTTTTTACTAAAATCCAGCTGAATCATGCATTTTCTTCTGCTTCCCCAGCAAAGCAAACACACACCAAATAATAAGCAGTAAAATTGCTTTTAAATAAATGCTAAGTTTGTGTTGATATGGATGTTGATAGCCATTAACTGTTGTTATTGAAGGTTATTGCTACTCTTGTGAAGGATTTAAACTCGTCCAATGTGAAAACCTTTTTTTCTCTTTTAAAAAATTAGGTTTCTATCATGTTACGCTCAAAATAAAGCAAAAATATTATCTAATTCCTCAAACTTATTCCCCCAACAGGCAGAAAGCGCTCCACTTGGTGCTTATATATGGAGGCTGACATTGCCATCTAGTGGCCACCGTGATGAATGACACGTTCCATGACAGACAGCTCCTTAATGTGACAATTAGGGCAATTTATTTTGCTATGTTTAGAGTGTGGGACAAGTCAAAGATAAAGAGGCAAAAAGTGAGAGACTTATTATTCTTTAATAAAATATTTCACAACAAAATATAAGAAACATTAAACTTCACTTACTAATACATTGCAGCAATCATATGAGTCTGTATTTTAAGACAACAAACAGACCATTTTCCTCCTATTCTGCAGCAACCAAATTTAAATATGATGACAAATTCTTTAAAAAGACACATCAGTCCTAGATGCTTTGAGTCAAGAACATTTATTCCCAACATCTGACCATCTGAAGTCAGCCAAGCAGCTACCACTTTAGTGTACATAAGGAAGTAAATTTACCCAGCCTGACAAGCTGTACCCTGAGTCAAAACTTCAATCCGCATTCCTGTTTTCGTGAGACGTGAGATAGCTGCTTTCTTCACCGTGACATTCAAAGGAACTAAGAGCACTTTACATTGTATTTCAAGACTTCCATTATCGGCAGCTTCTTCTGCTCTAAGCCTCTTCAGACTCATAAAGAAGGTGCATTCTTTGACTGCTTTATTCTTTGCTTTTATTCAATAAACTAAGACGCCACTCATTCATCTATTCTAGTGCTTTTGATCTGAAAAATGTGAGTATAATACTCCTGCTTTGTCCTGCATTGGTATCACAACACACAGACACAACAGCTGTCTTTAAAAAGAGGCAAATTGTGTTAGAACACTGTGTCAAAGTTTGCACGTGCAAAATTTGCAATGCATCAACTTCACACTCTATAAGGTCAATCAGGATTTTGTAAAATAACAAATGGCACAAACGTAAGATCACTGTTCTTTCACATAGTTATACATAGCCTGCATTTTAACTATTATGTAATTAAAATAATGAAATGGATAAAAGCCACCCAGTTTATTGATGTCAATAACAGGCACTCTAAATGTCCACTGCCACGCTGAGCATACAGTTTCAGTCCAGTAAATAGACATGGCATTAGAAGAAGGGTTATTTTAGTTATTTATCAACATTACTATTGTTAATAATTTACTTATTTACTTCTATCTCTTCCCCTGCACATTCCTCACACTCTCATACATGCACATAAACACGTACAGCACTCCCAATAACAAAAACTAAAAAAAACAGTGTTAAACATTACAGTTATCATTTTCCCCAATGAGAGAAAGGACACTTGGAGGATTTAAAGGACAAAAATTCACCTAAAACACATATCCAAGGCATACCCAAGAAAGCTGTTCCTGTTCCATTTTTTGTATACCTACAAACATGAATGTATGTATAATATATTGCACACACAGTATTTCTTTTTCTCTTTTCTAATCATGTGTATATTGTGTTGTTCATTGTAGCATTAGGTTTTGTCTAGGCACTCTCCAAAAATGAGGTTAAGACAAGGCTTGGTTACTCACTGTGTTATTTTGAGTGAAAAACAAATACAGACAGAAATGTCTATTTACAAGTTTACTGGGGGGGGGAAACACTTCTAGAAAAGTCATAAGAGGCTGTTTTTTCCCTTAAGACAACAGAGGAGCAACTTGTTAATCATTTATGTACATTTATGACAGTCTATAATGCCAGTAATGAGTTCAACACTCCTCTGGAGGTTAGGAGTGTCACTGATTACAAGACCCATAAGTCAGCAAGACAGCTCCTAACCTGAGAACTGAGGAAGGCCCTTCTTGTTAACACGGGCTCTCATTGGCTATTGTTGGCTGTTGAGACAACATGGAAGCCCCTGTTGGCTTAAGTGAGGTGTCAATCAAAAGGTCAGACTTCAGCCACCTTTTTCATATGGATGTGTCTGCAAATTTATATGCAAAGTGGATTTTTTTTGCATACAGTAAGAGAACTATGGACATGTGCAATGATGCATCAGCAGCCTGTGGGTATCTTTCAATGCAATAATGTAATAAAAATGGATTTAGATCATCTGGACCTTTGGGAGTGTATAACAACTTTATGAGGACCGAGGATTATGATAAGGCATAATAGGCGAGTTATAACTGTGTTTGTCTGGCAAACGCGTTTATTGAACCTGTCATGGTGGTTGTAACTTGAAATGGTTGGCATCCATTGAACCGCAAGGAGTGTAGCTCTCTAATGATAGGTTGTATGAGTAAATTACTTTAACACAGCAGTTGTTTACTTACCATAAACATCAAAAGTCTAATCAAAATTATACAAGGGCCCACGAGCGGACAATCTTAAAGTGGTTCTTTCAGACATTCAGAGTGTATAAGTTGTCCATAAAGTCCATAAACAGCGCTAAACTTCGGCGAGAGTGCTGACAGAGCTCAGTACTTCCCAAACACATGCTTTTTGCTAAAATATTATGATTAAAAACATGTCAGAACAAACCGTCTACCACACAGATAAAGCCTGGGCAGGCACATGCATTTGAACTCAGTTTAAAGGCGGGATCGTACCCAGATATGCTCAGGGAGTGCTACTCATAGGCAGAAGTGTTTTATATTGGCCAGGGTTCCCAAGGATCCTTAAAAGGTCTTAAATCTAACTTGCCTTAAGCTCTGGAAACCTTATTGTAACATTTTGGCAATAACACATCTGTTTGGGAAGTACTGATAATAAGACCAGACAAACCAGACTTGGATTATACAACATATAAACGTAGGTTTTGATATAGTTTTGCTGTTGTCTTTGCAGACCCTGATTACTTCGGTTCATTAATAATTGAATTCCTCTTTCACTGTGAAGGCATGCCAGAAAAGCAAAGTTTTCTTTTTGCAATTCAAGTAATGCACTGAGTAACTATATACAAACGGTCATTTTGTCAGTGAAATATTTCTTTTCGTCTTGATCTGTTTCCAACTGCCACTTTCATATTAGACTTTTAATTTTTCACATTTGAGTTTGTCAATTTCTCTTTCTATTCTCAAACTTTGATAGGTCAGTTATCGCTTTGAGTGAAACACAAAAGTTTTTGCATTTGTTCTCAGCGTACAGTAGCAGTTCTGCATCACGCTGTGATTGGTCATTATTGTTAAATACATGAAATGTTCAATCATCAATCAAATATTAAATTATTTGCTTCATTCCACAGCGTTCATATACGATTATTCACAGTTATTTGGCTGGTGATTTATCTCTTATGTCTTCCATACTATGACATTTGTATCTATAAATTGGCTTTAGTCTGTGCAGCATCACAGCCCAGGTGAGTTGTGAAGAACTCCTGGATCTTCTTCCACAGGTGGACTTCAGCTGCAGCGTGGGACCTGGGCTCACCCCCCCACAGGACTGGCTTTCCTACAACCCCATGAAAACTGGAGGGGCAGTAGGGTCCATAAGGCGGCTCAAGGTAATGTCCTGCTCCAGGGTAAGACACACTCTCAAAGTTCTGCTTCCCATGACAGGGTAAGACACACTCTCAAAGTTCTGCTTCCCATGACGCTTCAGTCTCTCCACCATTATGTCCACGTAAGTCTTGCTGTCCCAGTTGAGGTCGTCCTCTGAAGCCACAAAGAGGAAACGCCCCTTGGCTTGTTCAATGGGGATCAGGGTGGCCTTGTTCTCCTCTGCCAAAGGATTATGTGTAGCATACTTGCAATTAAAGGCCCCTGACTCAGTGGGAATCATCTTGCTGATGTCAAACATTAACCCAGGATGGATTTGGCTCCTCTTATAGTGAAGGGGTAAAAAAATATTGGCACAGCAGCCATTTATCCACACTGTGGCCTCAACATCTGGCAGGTAAGAGGCTATTGATAGTGCAAGATCTGCACTTTTTGAAATTGAAATTACACCAACTCCTTTACTGCCCACCTGTGGAAACACATGCAAACGTCAGCATCTAGAAAACAGTTGACAGAGATTTGGACTGTACTGCGCAAACTGCTCACCTTGTCTTGTTTTCTTAAAAACTCAATTGCTTCTTCAAAATAATCCAGATGTCTTGTTTTCTTAAAAACTCAATTGCTTCTTCAAAATAATCCAGATGGACCTCTGTGATGTTCCTTGCCATGTCATCATGACCGTACAGGGCTACAGTCAGAACCACAAATCCACGGCTGGCCAACAGAGAGGCCCTTTTCTCTGACAAACCTCCACCAAAAGTGTACAGATCCAACACAGCAGGGAACGGACCTCCTCCTGGACCAAAAGACACATGAGGACACATTAAAGAGACATTTTTATTGCATTCAAATTATGGAAAAGCCATCATATAAGAGTCAGCAAAGTTGACTTTATAATAACTAATTTATCATTCAATTAAAATTGAAAGATTCAAAGCGTGACAGAGACATAGACCAACCTGGGGGAGTGAACAGGACTCCACGAATATTCCCCTCTTTGACAGGACGCCGGCTCACCCCGTCTCCCATCACAAGCCTCTCATTGGTCGCCTCTACCAGCATCCTGCCCTCCCCCTCCTCCTCATGCACAGAGAACTTCACCACGTGGGGGTTTAATGATTTGTTTTTTTGAAACCTTTTGTGCAAGACATCTGCCCTCATCGACCACAGCAGACCCATGGGTTCGACCCCAACGTAGCTCCCACTGAGTGAGGGGTCTCTCTCCAGGTTGATCTCCCCGTTCCCATCAGCCTTGTAGGTGGCCGAGGAGCTGAACTCCACTCCTTTCTCGTCAGTTGACCTGGCTCTCATGGTGACCACCTGTCTCGCCCTCAGCCCGGACACCATCACCTGAACAGGCTCATCAAACATGCATCTGGCTCTGGGCAGCAGCCTCAGTATGACTTGGGAGGACATCTCTTCTGAAACATATAATAAGCTTATAAGATACAGTGCATTGTTAAAGATTAAACCAGTGGTTCCCAACCTTTAAGGCTGGCAGAAGCAAAACAGGCTGAAACTTACATTAAGGGTCACACTTAATTTACATCCACAAAAAGTGCTTGTGTTATGCAGTGACAGGCTCAAATTGTTATTGAACGTTTCTGGCAACATTATGGAAAGATACCTACAGAGATTGACCGTTTTTTTTTTAAGAATAAGACCCTTTTTGTTTTAATAGAAACAGCCCAGAAACACCATTTAAATAAACAGTGAGTAAATAGCCCGGTTCCAAGTCAGCTAGCATTACAGGTTTGGTAGCAACATATTTATTACAGTCTCAAGATTCATGTGACACCACTGGTGCTGTTAGCTTAAAAACTGAGCCTTTAAAAGACAGTTATGTTAATGACAGATGCTCCACCCTGGCTCTACACCACAGGCTGTATACTCTACACATGCTAAAATTACTGTTTATTTAAATAGGGTCTGGTGGGTTTGCTGACGGCAGTTTCAGGGATGTTCCTAGCTCAACAAAAAATAATCTTACTCTTTAACAAAAGGTCTGTCTCTGACGGGTCCTTTCCATGATGTTGTCAGACACAAAGAATAATGATCTGAGCCTGTCAGAGGCAAAAACAATCACTTTTATTGGATGTAAACTGATGATGTATAATTGCCCCACATGGTTACATTGGAGCCTGTTTCTCCACAGCTGTTTCATTTAATACTGAGCCAAATTAAAAGAACATGTTGCTCCCATTAGTCACTTAGACACAAAACATGGACAATCAGTTCCTGGTTGAAAATGACTCAAGTTACCCTTTAACAATATTTCCCAAAAAGCATGGATGAGAGTATCATATCATAAATTAATGCAAATTCTGCCGTTCTCTCCTTTTTGCCTTATTCATCAGGTCACAACGCCTCTCTTCCCAGTTTGGACACCACTAAACTCAGTGATATACCTCGATTAATTGTAACACTATATAAAGTAGTCGTAGCTACCTCCATCTTGTATTGCTCCGTGTGTTGCCTTTTTAAAGACACAGGACTAGTGTTCTCTTGTCGTCTTATTGTAAACCTTTCTGCGTGACTCCGTGAGTTCAAAGAGTGCAAAATAAAGTTTGTAGCGAATTAATGTCTATTAGTTGCCATCTTCGTGAACAAAATAATAGCTTGGAGCATTACTAAATGTTGTCTGTAGTTTCCTAAAGCAAGTGCTCCTCTAGGCTAATGTGGTTGGAGTTCCTGTGATGCTACGTCAGCCTCGTGCAACTGGACCAATGCAGAGAGTACAGACGCCGCTTACCTTCAGCTTATGTTCGCCCAAACGGAGCTACACCTCTTCGTCTAATAGGCGCACGGCTGCTTATTTTGACTACTTGTAATTTGAGGCTACTTTAGTGACAAGGAGTTTCGAAACACTCGGGGTTACGCCGGGAACACAGTGAGCTCGGCTCAGTTGGGATTGGTCAGAGTATGAGAGGTGGGAGTGTCGTGTAGGGAGGTTGGTAGTCCGCGAGGCTGCAGCTACTGTGATGTGTTTACTGTCATCAAGTCTGCCAGGCAGAAACTGTGGGACGCTGATGTAAGGAGTGTCTGCTCATCTGTCCCTGCACATAACAAACAGTGTTGGGCAAGCTACTGGGAAAATGTGGTGAACTAAGCTACCAGTTACTCGATATGAAAATGAAGTTTCACCATATTGAAGCAACTCCCAGAGAAATGTAGCAAGCTAAGCTACAAGAAAATGGCCAAAGTAACTTGCTGCTTGCAAAGCTACTTTTATTATTATTTTTGTTTGTTGAAAAATGTCAGATAGGACAAATAGGCAGACAAAAAAGTTCAGTTAAACTGCTTATTATAAAATTACAGACTTGAAATAAAAAATCTTTTTTTTTTTTTAAGAGTTGATGACATTTTGAACAACATCCAATGACGTGACATCATCAGTAGGCTTTTTAGTTTTTCCTTTATGAGCAAATTTACAATACAAATTGGCATAGTACAGTGTGGTATATAAAGAACAAGGTTACAGACAAGCCTAGAAATAGGTATATAAGGTGGATGTGTGTGGATGAAGAGAAAATTAAAATAAAAGTAATAAAAAATAAAGTTAAAAATAACAAAAAAGGCACAGAAATGAATAAGAATAAACTCAGTAAGGAATAAGATACTAGAGCTGTGGGTTAGCTGCAAGGTTAAGATCCTCTGCTAACTCTATATCTGTCTCCATATATTTCAGTGATGAAAAGTAATGACACATTTCCTCGTGAAAAACAGAGAAATTTAGTTTAGATTTCACATATCTGTTTTTATTTATTAAAAAAAACTTTCCAAGAATGATACTTGAGTTGATTGCCGGCTTATGTGATGGATCTTTCACAGGTCAACCAAACAAAACATTTTCCTTTGTTAGATTAGAGAAATTGACACATTTAGGAGACAACCAATAATGCAAATCATCCCAAAAGGCCTGAGCTATAGGTGCAACAGGAAACTTGAAGAATTTCAATGTCAGACTCTTGGCTTCTCTTAGAGAAGAATTGTAGAACTGAATTTCTGTTTGATGAGAACGGATATAATTCTTTAACAAAGGTTTGCCGGATTGTGAAATTAGGTAGTTTTATATGAGTGATGTTATGACCATTCACCAAAAGCGAAGGGAGATTCGGGCTTACATTGTTTTGAAATAAATGATGTGACATCACAATAACAGATTGAGGGATTGCTTTGATAACATTGTTGTACTGACCTCTGTCATTGAGCTTACGTTTAGAACAAAAGTCCTCAAAGGGCAGAATGTTTCCTGTATTATTATTCAGTAAGTGCAACACAGACCATATTCCTTTTTCTAGCCAATTTTGAAAAAATAAAGATTTATTTTTCAGTAACACGCACCTGCAATTCCATATCAGGGTGTTATGGGAGCGGTAAATTGTGTTTGTATATCATTTTCCAATACTGTAGTACCTGTTGATGGAAGAGTGATAGTTTGATGGGGAGCTTATTCAATTCCAAGTCACATCTAAGGAGGAGGTTGATGCCTCCTAACTTCCTGAAAATGTGGTTTGGGATGTGAAACCAAAGGCTGTTTTCATTTCTCACAAAGGATCTGGACCAATTAATTTCAATAGTGCCATTAATACGGTCTATATCAATAGTTTTAAGACTACCTTCTTCATATCCTTTAATCAGATTCCCTCTCCTAATGTAGTGCGTTTTCCTCTTCCAAATATAATTGAAGTTAGCCTGGTTTATGTATTTAATAGCATTTTTGGATAGTGACAACTAACAGGCCGGGTAAATGAATCTTGAGAGGCATTCCATTTTTGTGAGGAAAACTCGTCCAATAATAGAGATGTCTCTTTGAGCTCTCTTTGAGACCAGATATTTAAATATGATTAACACTTGTCTAATGTATTCCAAATGTTGAGATTGTTCAGAGTGATAATATCTATAGTGATGTGTATGCCTAGGTATTTAACAGTAGATTTGACAGGGATATTATGAATCATTCCAAGAGGAATCATGAATTGGTAACAATTCACATTTTTTAAGGTTTAGTTTTAATCCAGATGCTTTAGGAAAAAAAATCAACTGTTTTGAGGACTTTTGAGGAATTTGGTCACTATTTCTCATAAATATTGTTGTATCGTCTGCCACTCAGCTAATTGCCAGTTGTTTGCCTAGCACTGAGATGAATAGAAGGGGAGCGATGGGACAACCTTGTTTGATTCCTTTGTTGATCAACAATCTTGGGCATGTACTGTGTGGTAACAGGATTGAACTATTGGTGTCCTTGTAAAGTAGTTTAACCACGTTAATGAAGTTTTCTCCAAAACCAAATAGCTCTAGGGTACGAAAGATAAATTTGTGTTCAACTGTGTCAAACGCTTTTTAAAAAAAAATCTATAAAAATAAAATGAAACCTTCATCTTCAATTAAGTTATTGTATTCCAGTAAGTCAAGCACAAGTCGTATATTGTTGTGAATTGACCGTCCTTTTATAAAAACCAGACTGTGTATCTGAGATGAGTTGTATGATACCAGCTTTCAGTCTGTCCGCATAAATGTGTCTCAACATTTTGTAATCGTTATTGAGTAAGGTTATACGTCTATGGCTGTTGATTAGTTTGGGATCACTAGAACACTAGAACATGAGCATGTTTTGGAAATAACACGTGACATCAGTATGTCTGGTGGAGCCACAATAACGTATGTTTTGATTCATGTTTGAATAATGGTGACTACATGTAAATAGATGCAGTTTTGTTGTTTGTACACAGGGTGGTGAACTAGAACAGGTAATATAGGTAAGGTGCAAGTGATGAGCAGCAGGCGCGTGATGGGAAGTGTGGCAGCATGAAGAGTTTGAATTGTGTTGAAGCTGAAATTGATGAATGGAAACTTGCCTTTGATGGACTCCTGAGATGAAGTATGAACATGCAGTGTTTTACCTGTGTAAAGGTGAGTGTTTTGAAATAAATGTGTCAATGCACTCAAAGAAACATGGGGGGTATTCCAGAAAGCGGGTTTAGTGAAAACTCTGAGTATGTTAAGCCTGACATGAGGGAAACGCTCACTTTTCTGTTTCACAAAGCCAGTTCAGCGTAACCCTGAGTCAGTTACTATGGCAACATACCCCATGGAGCAAACCTGCTGGCTGGCAGGTGATAGCTCGCTGAGTGTGTAGCAGGAAGGAGAGACATGACGTGTCGTTTTGTGAATTAAATCGTGGACCTTGAAGCACAAATTACTCAGAGGCTGTTGCATAAGAAGAGGGACATACCGTTTCACCTCACACTCTATCATTTATCTTAACAATCTTCACCCAGATACATCAAAGTTGCATTATCATCAGAGCAAATAGTATGTATTGCCCTTTGATTCTTCGGCAGCGGCGGTTTTCTTTATAATATTAGACACACTGAACACATCAGCAAGGCAGTGGTTTGTCGGGCTGTAAGAAAAGTTACTCTGGCCACTGTTAGTTGTTGTTTCCACTGCAAATCCACTAAATGTATGTAGTGTATGGGCAAGACACATGAGACACGTCAAGAAGTGCATTGTAGCCAATCAGTGGCAGAGTAGGGCGGGTCTTGTCAAGAATAGCCAATAGTGAAAGCAGCAAGCAGAAGACACTGAAGGATATCCTCAGTTCTATTGTCCTGACTTTATCCAGACCTTCGCTGAAAAATCGTTTGCTGCACTTCAGAGCATTTCCTGAGGAAAAAGAGCTTGTAACTTTGATGGACATTACTGCACTACTCAATTAAACAAATATACATACATACATATATATATATATATATATATATATATATGTACATAAATAATCCCCCTCTCACCTTCTTAGGGTGGTGTCTGTATCATCCTCAAGCTCGGGTTCTGGTTTTAAAATCCGGCCTGATTGACTTTGTAATCGAATAGTCCGGGTGTAAACTGTACCAAAGAGAGAGCAAAATGAAAAACAGCATCAGGTGTTCAAACATCAACAGAGGTGTTACATTTCTCTTGTTGGAGCAGTTTTCACCGTCCACAGCTCCAAATCAGTTCAGGAGCATTTAGCCTGTCGGACAGAGCTGACCTGATCTGATGGTTGTGATTAAGAAGCTCTCTGACTCTCTTTCTGCTTTGGCTTGATCTCTTTGCTTCTTGTGTTCATTTCAAAGTCAAACACTGAGGTAAAATATGATGCCATGGAAACTATCTTGTGTTTCATTATATTTTGTGTGCTGATAGTGGGAATAATGTGAGCCAAGACCAGTGTGTACGCCTGTACTGAAACTAAATATAATACCTTAACGTCCTCACATACATAAACACCTTATTGTATAGGACTTAAATAGGGATACAAGATGTTCCCCTCCATCTCATTTAATAACTAGATGGTCTGATTGCACACAGATAATAATCATCCACACTGAGAAGCTATCAGTGAAATCATCACGCTTGGATTTGTTGTTTGTCGTCGATATTTTTGATCAGGACTGTTTTAAATCCCAGCAGGGCAGCCACACAGAACAAAAGAACAATAAGACACTACTGCATCCCCACAAACTGCAGAGTATCAGTAGCTGACAGTGACCTCTGACCTCCCAGAAGATTTAATACATGTCTGCACATTAGCATCACATCAGCCCACACATCATGATACAAGATGTGAGCAGCAGAAGGTTTAATACTCCTTTCATATGTCAACAAAGTGGAGAAAACAGGATAAAGCCCCGCATGTCTGATGTCTCTCTATCCTTTTACACAGGCTGAAATAACATCGCTTTACTTTCACTTTCATTCATACGCTATTTCATAAAGTTTTACCGAGTAACAAGTGACGCTCAGCCGAGTTATAGTGACATTGATGCTCAGCCTAAATTCCCATTGGCTCAGATGGAGATCGATATCAGTCCTCTCCTTCTTCTTTCCCGCTCTTCAGCCCCAGTGCTCGAGGTGATAAGTTGGTGTGTGTTTGTGTCAGTAAACAAACATTAAACTCAATATTTTATCAAAGCTTTAGATGCGACAACTCACAATGAAAGCCTGGATTTATCTAGGCCTACTTTTCCTGAGCTTACATGGCGCCTCGGCAAGTAAATGAAGATTTTTTTTTAATAGCCTAAGTTTATTTATTGTAAAATACAAAAAGCTTCATGTCTTTATATACTGTTTATATGAATGTAAGGTTCGTCTGATAGTCTTTGATGTTTATTTAAATAAATGTTTGTTTGTTTTTAAAAAAAATCCATTATCTTAAAGTTCATGTTAAAT
>NC_065526.1:27824164-27831361 GCF_006386435.1 Epinephelus moara | reverse complement strand
AGAAATAAGAAGTACATGGAACTAAAATAAGATTTTAGGAAACTATACAAGAGTGTTTGGAGACCAATAAACAAACAAACAAACAAAAACAAGTTAAAGCAGCAGTGATGGGATTAAAGGTAGCAGAGTCAGTGAGACTCTGTTAACAGTAAACACCTGACCAATATATAATATGATTAAGTAATGGTACTAATGTTTGTAGTAATATAGAGATGTAATGTATAATATAGAATGTCATGTATATACCTGTGTGACATATGAACAAAAGTATTTTTCATAAGTTAAAAATGTGAAGTTTAGGTAACATATCCGTTTAAAAGAAACTATAACCACTGTAGAAGTTCTCAAGTACACGAGCAAAAGAAACTATAACCACTGTAGAAGTTCTCAAGTACACGAGCACAATGGCTGACTTTGTATTTCATTCTGACAATGACCATAATTTAATTGGCAAATCTCCAGATTTGAGCGGAAATCCCTGTGTTGCAAATTTAAAAAACAATCCAGGGAAAAGGCTCTTGAAAAAGATAAGCGAGAGAAAACATCAGTTAGAGATCAAGACATTAAACAAATAGTGAGATAATGACAACGTGATTTTACTTGATGAGAAAATAGATGTGAGAATATTTATATTTAACTGTTTATTGAAATTTGTTTTAATTCACTTTTTTCTTAAATTTCCCAAAAAGCTTCTTTTTCATGGCTTCTGTTTATTAGTCACTTTTCTTTGAGATGTTCTGTCCCAGGTGTCTTTGAGGGGGTTCCTGGGGGTCCCCAGAAAAATGAGGAATTGTTTATTTCTACTATTAAATTCACTACAGTAGTGAGTACAATATGAGTCAGAGTAATAACAATGACTATTTTGATCCATAGACTGTTTAAAGTAATGGACGTAGCCACGGTGACATCACCCATTGGTTTGTGGACTCCTGCTTTGAAGCCTTGAGGCTGGCATTTTAGCCGTCGCCATCTTGGGTTTTTGGAGCCAGAAGTGAGCATATTTGGTTGAGAGGGTGGAGCTGTGGAGGAGCGAGGGGTGAATCTGACTCATAAGCCCCTTTCACAATGCCTGTTAAAGGGGGAATATCCTGCCCTCATTTCACCTTATAAAATATACAATTGGGGGGAATGGGGGAACAGAGTTGTCTGAGCAGTTGTTTATTTGTTGTTTGTTGGAGGTTGAGAGTTGTGTTTGTTAAAGGTGTTTGTTTAGGTTTCAGGAGTTGTGTTTGTTAAAGGTGTTTGTTTAGGTTTCAGGGAGCAGTGAGGCTGTTCATTGGCACTAAACACAGTCTAAATGTGTGTTATTTTTATTTTATTCTTCTTTATCTGATGAATACATGAGACCAGAGTCACGGATCATGATGATGTTTTGACAGGTTGACACCAACAGAAAGTCAGGTGACATCCTCAGGTGGTTTCCCATCAGGAGTTCAGTGGCAGGTACATTGATCGTCCACAGGGGGCGCTGTCACACTGCTGACTTTACTGTGAAGGTAACAAAAGGATCAAGCAAAATGAAAAACAGTATCAGGTGTTCAAACATCAACAGAGGTGTTACATTTCTCTTGTTGGAGCAGTTTTCAGCGTCCACAGCTCCAAATCAGTTCAGGAGCATTTAGCCTGTCGGACAGAGCTGACCTGATCTGATGTTTGTGATTAAGAAGCTCTCTGGCTCTCTTTCTGCTTTGGCTTGATCTCTTTGCTTCTTGTGTTCATTTCAAAGTCAAACACTGAGGTAAAATATGATGCCATGGAAACTATCTTGCGTTTCATTATATTTTGTGTGCTGATAGTGGGAATAATGTGAGCCAAGACCAGTGTGTAGGCCTGTACTGAAACTAAATATAATACCTTAACGTCCTAACATACATAAACACCTTACTGTACAGGACTTCAATAGGGATACAAGATGTTCCCCTCCATCTCATTTAATAACTAGATGGTCTGATTGCACACAGATAATAATCGTCCACACTGAGAAGCTATCAGTGAAATCATCACGCTTGGATTTGCTGTTTGTCGTCGATATTTTTGATCAGGACTGTTTTAAATCCCAGCAGGGCAGCCACACAGAACAAAAGAACAATAAGACACTACTGCATCCCCACAAACTGCAGAGTATCTGTAGCTGACAGTGACCTCTGACCTCCCAGAAGATTTAATACATGTCTGCACATTAACATCACATCAGCCCACACATCATGATACAATATGTGAGCAGCAGAAGGTTTAATACTCCTTTCATATGTCAACAAAGTGGAGAAAACAGAATAAAGCCCCGCATGTCTGATGTCTCTCTATCCTTTTACACAGGCTGAAATAACATCACCTTATTTTCACTTTCATTCAGGTCCTATTTCATAAAGTTTTACCGAGTAACAAGTGACGCTCAGCAGAGTTATAATGACATTGACGCTCAGCCTAAATTCCCATTGTGTATGGAGTTAGATTTGTGTCTTTATTACATGCGAGAAAATAAATGATTGAGAGAAAAAAAAATATTTGAGAGAAAAAGTTTTCACACTGATAGCAAAAAATAATAATATTTGAGACTAAAAAAACTTTTGAGATAAAGTATTTTTTCAAAGATAAAAAAAATAATAATTTGAGATTTAAAAAAAGATTTTCGAGAAAAAAATACTCTCTCAAAAAACTGTTTTTTACTCTCAAATATTATTTTTTTGCTATCAGTGTGAAAACATTGAATTCAACTGAATCATTTATCCACCATGGTCGATTCACCGGCATAGATGGGCTGCGTTATTTGGGAGCGGGGACTCCAATGTTTGGGCAAGATGATGACACACACAACTCGATGGGTAGCTAGCTGAGCAAGTTGGTTATCAAAATCATTCCTATAATGAATCCCTTTTCTTACCTAACGTTATTTTATCGAGATTGTGTTATTAACTGCACTAGCCAGCTAGCGTTAACTTCATATCTAGCTAGCTACCGTAAACCAGGTTATCCCATTAACGTTACTTTACTACGGTGCTTTTCTCTTACAGCATTCCATGTGTGGCAGGGTGAGCACTGCTACACCTCCACCCTTAATTGGCATCAGCTGGGCCTAATTTCCAGCTGTAGAAGCCTAATTGCACAGTGGTGGCACCTGCGTATTCTCACGGGCGCACTCACTTCTACCTGGCGTTTAGCCTACCTGGCGAGGGCTGTGTGTGGCATGCTCCCATTTCTGTACCCAAACTTGGGACTCATAAGGTAGGCATGGGTGCTGCAATGTTTGTATACTGTTAAAGCGTATTATGGTGTCACAGCTGCCGTGACTCTTCGCTTTACAGCAGCGTTGGCCATTCCTGTTGTGTGCAGCTTCGGAGGGTACTTTGAAAAGCGTGGTGTCTGCTCTTCCTCACTGCGAGATGGTGACTGGTTTTGAGCTGTGCGTTAAACTCCCTTTGCTCCGGTAAGCTTGCTCTGTTTTTTTATTTCTACTTCTGCTAGTTCTGTTAACTTTATGCTAACAGGTTGTCCTGCTCTCTGTCCTGCTGTAGCTGAGGCCACAGCTTGTGGCTTCTTCTCCTCCTCTGCGCATTGTGTGGGGCTGCACTCCGCAGCCCGGTGACGTGGGCCGCCAGCTGGGCATCCCGAAGGACGGCTATCCATGGCCTCCAGCCCCGGTGCGGCCGCTCCGTTTTCACTGCTGTTCTGCCGGTTTTCCACAGACTGATTAAAGCACACTGTAACACAGCTGTGCATTCATGCGGCTTTGGACCGCTGTGTTGTTATCTTTGAAAGTCCGTCTCCTGTCCCCATATTTACCGGTGTACGAATCTGTGTGACCTTCTGTTGTTAAGAGTGGTCTACAATTTTGAGTGTATTCCCTGGGGTGCAATTCCCCAGGTGGCGTTGTCGGTTCATTTCCCTCTGCTCTCCATTTGGCCACACATGCATAACGTTAATGTATGCATATCCGCTCCCAAATAACGCAGCGCATCTATGCCAGTGAATCGACCATGGTGGATAAATGATTCAGTTGAATTCGACTCCCAAGACTATCCTCACCTCAATTCGACTGAGACTGGCCAATAGGAACGTGGCCCTGCCCATGACATCATTTTTGCAGCGAAAGCAAAATCCTGACAAGAGAGCAAAGACTTAGGTTTTGAGAGAGAGAAGAAAAATGTTTTGAGAGAAACTTTTTTTTTTTTTTTTTTTTTTTTAGATAAAATGTTTTCAATAGCAAAAAAATATTATTTGAGAGTAAAAGTTTTTTGAGAGAGAGGGTTTTTTTTCTCGGAAATAATTTTTTAAATCTCAAGTTATTTTTTTTTAATATTCTATGATATTTTATTTTTTATATTCTAGTCTCAAATATTATTATTTTTTGCTATCAGTGTGAAAACTTTTTCTCTCAAATATTTTTTTTTCTCTCATATCATTTATTTTCTTGCATGTAATAAAGACACAAATCTAACTCCATATTGGCTCAGATGGAGGTCAATATCAGTCCCCTCCTTCTTCTTCCCCACTCTTCAGCCCCGGTGCTCGAGGGGATAAGTTGGTGTGTGTTTCTGTCAGTAAACAAACATTAAACTCGGTATTTTATCAAAGCTTTAGATGCGACAACTCACAATGAAAGCCTGGATTTATCTAGGCCTACTTTTCCTGAGCTTACATGGCGCCTCGGCAAGTAAGTGAAGATATTTTTTATAGCCTAAGTTTATTTATTGTAAAACACAAAAAGCTTCATGTCTTTATATACTGTATGAATTTATGGTTCTTCTGATAGTCTTTGATGTTTAGTTAAATAAATGTTTTTTTAAAGATCCATTATCTCAGAGTTCATGTTTAACCCTGACTGAGCAACTCATTGATTGATCCCTACGTTTTTTTTAGTCATAACCTCTAATGTATTTTATTAAAAACAGCATAAGTGTATTTTCTTCCCTAACTTCCCTTTCCTTTATGTCACCATTATTTTATAAAATCAGGACCATTAATACCGATACGGTCTGATCGATATTAATGCTAAAATGGCGGCATGACTGCAAAGCACAACACAGTCCAACACACAGATAAATACATAAAATATAAAGAAAACATAAAATCAAGTTGTTAAAATAACAGTTTATTGTCCAAAACTATATGTACAGTGCCCTCACTGAAATCAGTATTTAAGTTGTTCATGATGATTCTTATTTCCAACTAACAAGTTTATTTTTGTTTTCCTGCTAAATTCATCAATCAGTCACTAATGCGTGTAAACAAAATTACTGACATTTTAAATGATACATTGCTCATTCATGATCTTTTTTACTCCAACACAAAATATTAACTCACACACAGTGAGGTAATATTGATACTTTTCCTGCACACAGAAAAACAAACATAATCAATAACAACCTACTGAACATAAATATTAGCTTCATATCATTTTAGCTCATAGTTTGACCTATATACTATATTTTCTTAAATTGTATAATATTTAAAATAAACTTTAAACCATTTTCCAGAGGATAACAAAATCTGACTCCACATACTGAAATACACATCTGCTTTAATAATGTACGTCCGTACTGAGTTTTGTTTTCACTATTGGTCTCAACAATCCAGTGTCTGCAGGCGATACTGTTTACGTGTGTGATGTAATAACAGGGAACAGCTTTATTCTTGGACAGATTTGCAGAACAGGTTTGGTCTGACAGCTTTACACAGAATTAAGAGCAAATAAACATCAGTTCATGGTGGAGGAAATGTTGTATGGGATATGAATTCAGTATATAATGAGAAATAAGAGTTGTGTCTGTTTTCATTTTTCTGGGATTGTCTACAGTGAAATACAGAAGATTTGGTTCTATACAAAATATTTGTTATCAGAGATATTGGGATTAAAACTTATAATAAATATAATTCTTAAGTTACATAAATCAAGATATATGGAAGTGAGGGACCCACAGAGCTGGGTCAGATATTTTCTTTCCTGGCGGTTGTATTAGAAATAATTTAAATCCACAAACCCTCTGACAACAACATAGAAATAAAATCAGTTATTACCTGAATATGAAAAATGACAACAGAAATAGAAAAGAGCAACACAACCCAGGTGTAAAATGTGTCAGGAGAACTGCAGCGAGTTTCAGCTTCACTAAACTCAGAGTTCAAATTTGTGATTCAAAACTTCAGGAAGAAGAAACAAATTGTTTTAAGTATAAAACAGAGACCAAAGGGGATGTTATGTAATCAGCAAAAGCTTTAATTTGTTTAATACAAAAACTGTAATTGTAATCACATGCAATGTCAGGTTTCAGCTTCATCTGATAATGAGGAGTGTAAACTACTAATGATACATCCTGAAGAATAAATGACTTCCCTAAATGGAAACTAAAGTGGAGTTTCACAGTTTGTTATACTTAATTTTCAAATGAATGCATCTTTCAAGACAAAACATTACATTTATTAAAGTAAGCATTTATGTCTGTAGTTTATTGAGTGAACAGATGTTAATTGTCTTGGATGTGGAGTAGTTTTTTTAAATAATGTTTAGAGGAAAATAACATTGTTCAGTGATGTATAAATCTGTAATTCTGAAAACTGAAATGATTACTCTTCTCACAGTGACTCACTCTCTGAAGTATTTCTTGACTGGTTCTTCTCAAGTCCCAAACTTCCCAGAGTTTGTGGCTGTTGGGTTGGTTGATGAAGTTGAAGTGGTTCACTATGACAGTAACACCAGCAGAGCAGAACCCAAACAGGACTGGATGAGCAGAGTCACAGAGGATGATCCTCAGTACTGGCAGAGACAGACTGAGAGCTGTCTGGGTGACCAGCAGATCTTCAAATCCAACATTGAAATAATAAAGCAGCGCTTCAACCAAACTGGAGGTTTGTTTATGTTTCACTTTCTACTGATAAAATGTTGTTTATATTTTCATCCTCTGTTTTAGTAAACATGTCTCTCTCTCTGTCTGTCTGTCTGTCTGTCTGNAACCAAACTGGAGGTTTGTTTATGTTTCACTTTCTACTGATAAAATGTTGTTTATATTTTCATCCTCTGTTTTAGTAAACATGTCTCTCTCTCTCTGTCTGTCTGTCTGCCTGCCTGTCTGTCTGTCTCTCTCTCTCTCTCTCTTTCTGTCTCTGTTGTCTGTCTCTCTGTCTGTCTGTCTGTCTCTCTCTGTCTGTCTGTCTGTCTGTCTGTCTGTCCCTCTCTGTCTGTCTCTCTCTGTCTGTCTGTCT
>NC_065526.1:27642677-27822921 GCF_006386435.1 Epinephelus moara | reverse complement strand
TCCCCAATCTGCATGTCTTTGGACTGTGGGAGGAAGCCGGAGTGCCCGGAGAGAACCCACGCTGACACGGGGAGAACATGCAAACTCCGCACAGAAGGGCTCCCACACCCGGGATCGAACCGGCAACCCTCTTGCTGTGAGGCGACAGTGCTAACCACCACACCACCGTGCTGCCCCTGGATTTGGTTCTTCTTATAGTAAAGGGGTAGAAGTGTATTAGCACAGCAGCCATTTATCCACACTGTGGCCTCGACATCTGGCAGGTAAGAGGCTATTAATAGTGCAAGATCTGCACTTTTTGAAATTGATATTACACCAACTCCTTTACTGCCCACCTGTGGAAACACATGCAAACATCAGCATCTAGAAAACAGTTAACAGAGATTTGGACTGTACTGCGCAAACTGCTCACCTTGTCTTGTTTTCTTAAAAACTCAATTGCTTCTTCAAAATAATCCAGATGGACCTCTGTGATGTTCCTCGCCATGTCATCATGACCGTACAGGGCTACAGTCAGAACCACAAATCCACGGCTGGCCAACAGAGAGGCCCTTTTCTCTGACAAACCTCCACCAAAAGTGTACAGATCCAACACAGCAGGGAACAGACCTCCTCCTGGACCAAAAGACACATGAGGACACATTAAAGAGACATTTTTATTGCATTCAAATGATGGAAATGATAGTAAAGCCATCATATAGTAATTAAATCCTAACAAAAAGGTAAACTAAAACAGGTAAACATTTTATCTAACAAGCAAAGAAGTACAAACAGAAGCACTTTCACACACGCTCTGATTACGTTTACATGCACGTTAGTGTTTCGAGTGATATCAAAGTTTATATCTTATTCAGGGTACAATGATGACATGGAATATGTAAATATTCCACATAAAATATCTTCAGTGAAATTAAGACTTGATGTGTTTTTAATGGTGTTGGTTAATAATGAAATTCTGTGGCACAGTGAACAGGCTGTGGCTACACAAGCAGTACTTGTTCATAGAATAAACTCACTGTGGAGTCTTGGGAAGATTTGTTGATAATGACAAAGATAAAATAATGCCAGCACTTTCCTTTAACTTTATAATAAATAATTCATCATTCAAGTATAACTGAATGATTTGAAGCATCACAGAGACATAGACCAACCTGGAGGAGCTGTTGGTTATCCTGGCTTAATTTAGCGTTGATTCGGTTGTTCGAAAGCAGAGGCACATATGTTGCCATGGAGATTTATTCTGTGCACTTAGCCTGGTCCTGACCAGGCTAACAACCAGGCTTAGTTTAGCCTGGTGCCTTATCTGTCCAGTCAACTGTCACTGCGATCGGAAGTCAATGTGTTTTACTGTCATTTCATGTTCTTATGTACACATTTGCCTAATTTTTGAACAAAATACATTAAGCCTACAATAATAAAAAGAACATTTAACATTTAACACATTCTTTTTGTCATAGCCTAATTATTCATGTGATAATGTGTTTGTCTGTATATCTATGTTATGTTTAATGTCCTTTATGTTGGAACCTGTATCAATGAGCTGTACTGGAAACAAATTCCACCAGCCTGGCTGTGTGGTCATTAAAAGAATCAATCAAATCAATAAGCATTGTCAGGTGTCTCCAATGAAGTCAGTGATGAGGGCAATATATAAAGTCCCATGCACATGACATGTGTGCGTTTCTTCCTTTACAATGGCGTGTCCGTTTTTAAATGAGGTTGCAGGACTAGAGGAAGAGGCACTTATTGTGCGCAGAGCATTTAGATGCGAGCAAGTGCTGCGGGACAGGTCGGACCCGTTGCTCCACCATGACGACCACCTGTATGAGGTACGTTATTTCCTTGTTCTTAAAATAGCTGCCTTTATAGCAGTCTTTTTTTTTTTGTTAAAATAGCTGCATTCATAGCAGCTTTCTGTTTTATTTTCAGGTTTTATTTTTCTAAAAAGTATAAAGCACTTGAGATAAAAGTGCTAAGCAGTGTGCAGCTGCTCTCTCACCCATTCTAACACACACACACACTAATGCCACCACACAGGGTGCATATAATATTGGGAGCAACCTGGGGTTCAGCATCTTGCCCAAACATACTTTGACATGCACATATCCTTACCAATAAAATGATTAATTGTTGGAATAAACATACAAGTGGGTGTATTTGGCATTAATACAATTAGTGGTTATTAGGTGTCATAACTGTATGACCTTCCCAAATTATATTCCCAGTTAAGTGGACCAATAACTCCAGTGTACTTTACATCAATGAATGAAAACATGAAGATGAAACCACAATATTCTTTGACCTCATTTTATTTAAATGAAAAATACTAAAATCAGTCACTGTCTGCTTTGAGCTGTGGAGAGAAAGAGAGAAATAATATTGATTAATACATTGCATCACAGTCATGCTTACAATGTGCATTAAAATCACTTCTTTCTCTAGTTTCTTNTAATGAATAACACTCACCGGATCATCTTCCGGTGGCTCCAGAAGGGTCAGTGTGTCACCTGACACTGCAAGACAATCCAAAGTCAGACAGTCCACATAACACCAATGGTTGATTAATGAATGAATAAAATGATTGATTCCATGTACAGCATACTGGAATAATGTACCTTGTATGAAGAGGGCTGTTTCTGTGGGTGGGACAGAGTCTGTCTGGAATTTGTCCAGCCTCGCTTTTCCACTTATCCTGGATTGGTTAATTCTACTTTCGAACAACAGGCCCCAGATCTGGTCTCTTGGAACCTTTTGTGCAAGACATCTGCCCTCATCGACCACAGCAGACCCATAGGTTCAACCCCGACGTAGCTCCCGCTGAGTGAGGGGTCTCTCCCCAGGTTGATCTCCCCGTTCCCATCAGCCTTGTAGGTGGCCGAGGAGCTGAACTCCACTCCTTTTTCGTCAGTTGACCTGGCTCTCATGGTGACCACCTGTCTCGCCCTCAGCCTGGACACCATCACCTGAACAGGCTCATCAAACATGCATCTGGCTCTGGGCAGCAGCCTCAGTATGACTTGGGAGGACATCTCTTCTGAAACATATAATCAGCTTATAAGATACGTAGGTAAGATAACGTTGGTATTTGTCAACCTGGATCGTATTTTCCCATGTTTTTGTGTTTAAGAGCATTTTAATATTTGGTATGATTGATTCGTACTGTGCCCGAGTGATTGCCCCTCCTCTACACTTTCAGCCCTCACATTCATAATGTTGTTCTGCAACCGTGACATTTTTGTTGTGCACAGTGTAGAAAAGGGCACCACAGACGGACACTGCTGGCCCAAGCACCATCACCAGCTCAGACCAGGGAAAAGCTCTGCTCCTGGCTGGAGGAGGAGCCACTGCTGCCTCCCACCTGTCATACTGGTGCATAAAAAAATAATCAGCATAATAGCAACGATGTCATATAACTTTATCTATCAGTGTTGCCACTGATGCAAAGCTTAACATCATGAACCATACATGGCAGAGTCGAGGAGTAGCAGGCCCCTCATTATCTCCTGTTGTTACTGAGGACATGAGACACCATGAGCTGATTTAATCATTTGAAGCAGTTTCAACTGAAAGGATCTTAGCAACTGTAACATCAAGTGGCCTGTTTTATCAAATGAAAGGCTATCAGCAAATAATTCATTTTTTTTCATTCAAATTCAAATTTGAATTGTTTATTTAAATTAGGTCTGGTGGGTTTGCTGACGGCAGTTTCAGGGCTGTTTCTAGTTCAACAAAAAATAATCTTACTCTTTAACAAAAGGTCTGTCTCTGACGGGTCCTTTCCATGATGTTGTCAGGCACAAAGAATAATGATCTGAGCCTGTCAGAGGTAAAAACAATCACTTCTACTGGCCCAGCCTCTACTTTCTAAAGGGTTAACATCTGAGTGCCACGCTACAGACTAAGGACAGGCAAACAGTGCAAAGTTCATAATCCAGCCCGGTCTCTTTTGTTGGTATATACTTAGATGGAAAGAACTGCCTAGTTTCCCTGTAAATTTTGGTGAAAGTACACTGTAGATGTGAGAACATCACCTACCATGTGGTTTCTGTGTAATTAAAGTGTGGGTGAAATTGCCTGATGACACATAGGCTACATAAAAGTGACTGAATCAACTGCCATGAGCAAAGGGCAAAAGCATTTGTTTTTACTGCACTTCATACATGTACGGATTCATATAAGGAAATTAAACCATACGTTTTGGGAAATTACATAAGTGACAAGTTATACTCTAACTCCCGGGAAAGTATGTGCTAAGTGACTGCGAGGGATACTCTAACTCCCAGGGAAGTATATGCCAAGTGACCGCGTCGTTATACACTAACTCCCTGGAAAGTATGTGGTAAGTGACCGGGAGGAGTTATACTCTAACTCCCAGAAAACACGAGAAAACAGAGGGAAATTATCTCGTTACCGCGGGAAACGGAGGGAAATTATCTCGTTATCACGAGAAAAGGGAGGGAAATTATCTCGTTATCACGGGAAAACAAAGGAAATAAAATGTATGTATGTATGACCGTTTAGAGCCTCCGAAGACTTAGACCACTGACGGACTGACTGTGTATTAATGACGTATTTGTGTGGAATTGTGTGTGTGTGTGTGTGTGTGTGTGTGTGTGTGTGTGTGTGTGTGTGTGTGTGTGCAGTTGACGGATGCATGACACCGCACGCTTGCCAAGCTTGATGCAGCTTCCAGCAGTGCCTTAACCCTTTCCTACCAAGTCTAACTGCTGTGTTTGAGCTGTTAAACCGTATATGAATGCATGTTTAAAAACATTTGAAGTCAAAACGTATAAAGTTGTGCTACACATAAATGCTTGTGCCTAAATATTTGTTTTCTAGTTTGAGTGAAAAAGGGATACATTTTATGCAGTATTGATGTTGTGGACGTGAAAAAGGGGATAAGTGTAGTGTGAGTGTGATAGTGTGGTTCAAGTCTCTCTCAGTTTTAATTTGGTCCAAATTGATAGTGGTTGTGGTGAACATATAAATATGATTGTTCAAGGGTGCTGTATTAAGCTGAATGTCAGTGCAGACTGAGTCTGTTGCAGATATGAGTGTGAAAAGTTGTCAGGCCATCAAGCCAATAGGGGGGTGGAGTCACTCCTCCTCCCCAAGTACACAGACAGTTATTTTTTAGAACTGCAGCTTTCTCGCTCCCCCCTCCCTTTGCACTCGCAAGTCTAGCGCAGAACTTTAACCTTTGTTTTTTCGAAGTTGGAAAATTAAAGGGGCAGTAGTCTAAAATTTCAAATACGTTTTTTTCTTGATCTTAACTTTAAGATTGCTTGCTCTGACTATATTTAACAAACATATAAGCAAAATGTCAATGTATATATATCACTAGTAACTATTGTCAGCCGCAAACATCACAGCCATCTAAAGGATATTCAAAAACTCAGAATAATGGCGGCTGTCGACAACAAGAACCTTGCTGTGTACATCCACAAACAGCTCAAGAGGTGGAAATAGATACTGAGGAGGAGGTGGACAATATCAGCAGAATGGTTAATGAGAATGGTTTGTGGAGGTCACATGAAGGACTTTTGGTTGCACCAGTGCCTCCACTGACCATTCTGATCTCAGAAGTACAAAGTGCAGATCACTTTTATATTTTTTAATCTTTAATTTTCTTTTATTCAAGTAATATTGTCACCCTCCTTTTTCTGTCTGTGCTTTGAGCTGCTGTGACATGTGAATTTCCCAAGTGTGGGATTAATAATGTTTTATTTTATCTTATCTTATCTTATCTTATCTTATCTTATCTTACTGTGCAAGGAGGAAGTGTTAAAAACGATAAAATTGGCAAGGATATGGCCAAGGATACTGGCCACCGTACATGCAAGTCACGGTCGGTGAAGTACTAAACCAATGTGAGATCTGTACTCAAAATAATGTGCGATAAGCATAAAAACACCTGTGGGGCACATTCCGGTCCCTGAAGGACCGTTTAAACATCTAGCCATAGACTATCTTGACATGATAAAATCTGTAGAGGGGAAGTGCTACATGCTTGTCATCATAGGTTGTTTCTCACGCTGGTTAGAGGCATTTCCTTCTAAAGATATAGTTTCAGACACTGTCATCAAGTTTCTAGTTGTTCTAGTTGTAGTTTTAGTTGTCTAACTGAACAGGGGAGATGCTTTGCCTTTTGCATGAATGAGTTATCACATGCAAACTCACAGAAGCACGCATCTAACACTGCATGAAATGCTAACAGGTGGACCTATGCTTGCATCGCATTTGCAAGGCCCCTACAAGGGAACCCCGCTTGAACAACTGCAGATTGAGCGGAAAGACTATATGAAACAGCTAACTGCTATCCATAGATCAATCTATCTCTAGGAAAATAGGATAGAACCAAGACTCGACCAAGTGGTTGAGAATCAACGTCAAAGTCTTCCGAAGAAAGTGGCACAAGCCACGGCGAGAGGGACCCTACACGGTGGTGTGAGCAACTCCCACAGTAGTCCAGGTCAAAGGATGCACAATGTGGTATCACCCTAATAACTTCTAATGTTGCAGCACATTGTAGGTATGAATTTGACTCCATGAGACGATTCCAAGGAGTCATGGACTGATGGCAGATGGCACACACCACATTATATTACATCACCACATCACATTACATCACAGTATTACATTACAATACATTTGATTTGTCAACTCACTGTTCATTTTAGCTAATTCACACATGTTGTCACCTATATTTGTGATTTCATTGTAATAACACAATCATATCTATTCCACAGTATGTTTTTGCTATCACTACAGCCAGGCAGACAAACATTTACAGTTAAGAATCCTGTACTCTCTGATAATCATTCATGAGTTAGTATCATTTTTTAGTTACCTACTGATGATGCTATGTACCAGTAAAATCACTGTGTGTAATATTGATAGATTCATGTTAAAGGTCGCCAGTGGGAGGGGCTGTAAGAGAGTTTCCCTGTAAGCAGCCGACAGGTTTTTCGCTCTTACACGATGTGAACCCTAATTTCATGTAACCTTGTTGTGTAGTCTGTTATGCTTAAGTGACTTTTCTGATTATGCACTAGCATAATTAATAAGGTATTGTTACACTTCAGTTATAAGCTTATCATAGCAAGCTAACAGCAACAGGACAGTTTCACAAACACAAATCAATAACCTTACACACATGTATGGACACATAAAATCTGACAGCAGCGGTAATCTGGCAATTTGAGATCACTTATGTATGTTCTACCTAATTGGTAGAAAAGGGATTCAAGGGGAATATGTGGTGGAAAAAAGGTCTAGAAATGTCTGACGGTTGAGATAAAGTTAGAAGCAAAACATGTTTACTAAATCTGAATAACCCTGAATACCCTGGTCTCACTCTGGGTTGAAGTCTAAGAAAAGAGTGAGCTGGCAAACATTGTGTTGGTGAGAGCAGAGTGCCGTGGTAAACATTGTGATTGCGAAACAAGTTCTGGGAAATGACAGGATAGATAGATAGATAGATAGATAGATAGATAGATAGATAGAGATAGATAGATAGATAGATAGATAGATAGATAGATAGATAGATAGATAGATAGATAGATAGACCATAGGGCAACACAAATAGGCTGGGAATGATTGTTACACTTTGCCAAAACATCATTGGCTTTACCTTGAATGATCTTGGCCATGTTTATCAAGTTACAGCTACTCAGAGGGCCCTGAGTGCAGTATTAAAATATTTGCATTTTCTCTCTGTGAATAGCATATGCTAAATGAAATGTTTAATTATTAATCAAATATTAAATTGTTTGCTTCATTCCAAAACATTCATGCACAATCATTCACAGTTATTTGGCTGGTGATTTATCTCTTATGTCTTCCATATTATGACATTTGTATCTATAATTTGGCTTCAGTCTGTGCAGCATCACAGCCCAGGTGAGTTGTGAAGAACTCCTGGATCTTCTTCCACAGGTGGACTTCAGCTGCAGCGTGGGACCTGGGCTCACCCCCCCACAGGACTGGCTTTCCTACAACCCCATGAAAACTGGAGGGGCAGTAGGGTCCATAAGGCGGCTCGAGGTAATGTCCTGCTCCAGGGTTACACACACTCTCAAAGTTCTGCTTCCCATGACGCTTCAGTCTCTCCACCATTATGTCCACAGAAGTCTTGCTGTCCCAGTTGAGGTCGTCCTCTGAAGCCACAAAGAGGAAACGCCCCTTGGCTTGTTCAATGGGGATCAGGGTGGCCTTGTTCTCCTCTGCCAAAGGATTATGTGTAGCATACTTGCAATTAAAGGCCCCTGACTCAGTGGGAATCATCTTGCTGCCGTCAAACATTAACCCAGGATGGATTTGGCTCCTCTTATAGTAAAGGGGTAGAAGTGTATTAGCACAGCAGCCATTTATCCACACTGTGGCCTCGACATCTGGCAGGTAAGAGGCTACTGATAGTGCAAGATCTGCACTTTTTGAAAGTGATATTACACCAACTCCTCTACTGCCCACCTGTGGAAACACATGCAAACATCAGCATCTAAAAAACAGTTGACAGAGATTTGGACTGTACTGCGCAAACTGCTCACCTTGTCTTGTTTTCTTAAAAACTCAATTGCTTCTTCAAAATAATCCAGATGGACCTCTGTGATGTTCCTCGCCATGTCATCATGACCGTACAGGGCTACAGTCAGAACCACAAATCCACGGCTGGCCAACAGAGAGGCCCTTTTCTCTGACAAACCTCCACCAAAAGTGTACAGATCCAACACAGCAGGGAACGGACCTCCTCCTGGACCAAAAGACACACGAGGACACATTAAAGAGACATTTTTATTGCATTCAAATTTCAAAACACATGCATTTTGACAAATAACCCTAGTATTGGAGTCTGGATTTGAAGAGAGCATAAGGTCCATTTTCAGTTCTGTTTTAAATAGTAAAGTTTTAGTGAAAATGCACGTGTTGGGAAGCATACGACTGTATAAATAAGACTTGGATTATAAAGCATGAGTTGAGTGAGAATTGGTTAACTGCTGTTTTGGTAGAATTTTGCTGTTGTTCCCCAATCAATCAGTAAATCAATTTGTGCTCTGGCAGCTGACCTGAGGGATCTGGGCGTAAAATAGGGGATTAGAAGGTCTGAGATGTAGGATGGGGCCAGACCGTTAAGGGCTTTGTAAACAAACAGGAGAACCTTAAAATCAATCCTGAACTTTACAGGCAGCCAGCAGAGAGAGGCTAAAACAGGTGTGATATGGTCTCTCCTCCGGGTACCTGTGAGGAGCCTGACAGCAGCGTTCTGAACCAGTTGGAGGCGTTACGCTAGTCCAAACTGGAGAATTGAGAGTGTAGGTGACTTATCTCTGGGTCTTTGAGGGAGAGAAATGACTTGAATCTGGATATAGTGCAGAATTGGAAAAAGCTGGCTTGTCAAATTTGAAGGCGGAGTCAAATATCACGCCAAGATTTCTGACATGGGGTTTAACATAGTTGGAGAGGGTTGGAGGGAATAAGCTTTATCAGGCTGTGGCCATGCAAACTATGCACTTAGCTATGGCTAACTTATAATTCAATTAAAACTGAAAGATGTAAAGTGCGAAAAAGACATAGACCAACCTGGGGGAGTGAACAGGACTCCACGAATATTCCCCTCTTTGACAGGACGCCGGCTCACCCCGTCTCCCATCACAAGCCTCTCATTGGTCGCCTCTGCCAGCATCCTGCCCTCCCCCTCCTCCTCATGCACAGAGAACTTCACCACGTGGGGGTTTAATGATTTGTTTTTTTGAAACCTTTTGTGCAAGACATCTGCCCTCATCGACCACAGCAGACCCATGGGTTCAACCCCAACGTAGCTCCCGCTGAGTGAGGGGTCTCTCTCCAGGTTGATCTCCCCGTTCCCATCAGCCTTGTAGGTGGCCGAGGAGCTGAACTCCACTCCTTTCTCGTCAGTTGATCTGGCTCTCATGGTGACCACCTGTCTCGCCCTCAGCCCGGACACCATCACCTGAACAGGCTCATCAAACATGCATCTGGCTCTGGGCAGCAGCCTCAGTATGACTTGGGAGGACATCTCTTCTGAAACATATAATAAGCTTATAAGATACAGTGCATTGTTAAAGATTAAACCAGTGGTTCCCAACCTTTAAGGCTTGTGGAATCATGTCTTTTGTCACGTGTCAGTTAAACTGTTAGTAGTTTTACCAATGAGGGATTGCTCCTCTAAATATCTCAGATGGTTCCATGTAAATAACTGTTCAAGAGGTGAAACTTAAAGGGAAACGTTGGTATTTGTCAACCTGGATCGTTTTTTCTCGTGTTTTTGTGTTTAAGGGCATTGTTATATCAGGTGTAATTGGTTCGGACTGTACCCTTCTCCACTCCCCTGCCGCTCAGCTTTCACATTTGTAATGTTACTTTATACCCGTGACATTTTTGTTGTGCTGAAGTGTCAATTTTTTAAAAAAATTCTCCAGTATTGAGTGTGACCCCGGCGGACAGCAGACGCAACACAGGCTGCAATTTATTGTTAATGGACAATTGCGCACAGTCAATTTATGGCCGTTTAAAGTGCTTGTTCTTTTGCAGTGACAGGCTCAGATTGTTATAAGTGTCTGGCAACATTACAGAAAGTATTCCTATAAAGATAGACCTTTTTTTTTTAAAGAATGAGATCCTTTTTGTTTTACTAGAAAATGCTATCACCAAACCCCTACACTGAATTTAAATAAAGATTTTAACATGATAAAACAAACTCCTAGATTGGAGGCTGTCAACAAAGCACATGAATACTGTAAGTCAGGTCTATTCAATTGACTTGCAGAGGCAACCTCTGAGTGGCCCGGGCAGGGATTTGTACAGTATTAAACCCAGTATTAAACAGCCCAGGGCAAAATTAGTCAAGACCATAATAATGATAAGCTCCTACATTATCTGCTCTTTTATTGTACTTTTTAAAGTTTTGGTTTCATGTTTCATCATGCTGCAGCCTCTCTCCTGCTCTCTGCATGTCAGGGCTGACCTCCTCCTCACAAGTGCAGACACACACACACACACACACACACACACACACACACACACACACACACACACACAACACACGACANACACACACACACACACACACACACACACACACACACACGACAGAGTGAAGTCAGACAACAGCAGAGAGGCCGCGGTGCAGATAAAGACTTCAAGATAACTTCAAGATTACTCTAGCTGACAACAACTACGCTTGTTACTGTAAGTAAGTGTGATAAACCTCTGCCAGCCAAGCCAATACTTTATCAATACATGTGATCAGCATGTAGAAAGCCATATTTCAGTCTGCTCTGTCCACAGTCTCTCATTCACCACTATTGTGGCTTACAATCGCAGTTTACACAAGCACATCACACTCGCAGGGTTAACAGCAAAGTGTTAAAGACAAACTAAATGAAAGCTGTCTGTATGTAGACTAAAACTTTATCTGAAAATGTACCCGAAGCAGCCGACCTGCGGTCAGTGAGTCTCCTAAGTAGACGAGGGTTGGAGAGCAGGTTGAATGGCTGATACTGATGTCTGTATTCATGCTGAGATAACGTTTCTTTTTTTTTTCACTCAGTATTGTGACATCAGGAGGAGTATTTATTTTATCGACATGTTAGATCTGTTTCCAGTGAGCAGTGAGACATTATTGAGTTTATAGTGACCTTGTTGATATAATGTACATAATGACATAATGTATAACATATAATAATCTCTCTCTATATATAAACTAAGCACAAAAAGTAAGGGAATTTGTGTTTGGTAGATTATTTCTTTGTTGTAACAATGCTTCTTGGCAATAAATCTTTTACCGTTGGAAAGCCTGTTTATTTGTGGGAGGAGCAGCAGAGCTGTGTATGTGGGTTGCGCCCATGAAAAATTTGCCAAATCTTGTGTTGACTCTAGTGTTCCGTGGATTGGATGATTGAAGTGATTTTTTCCAGTGAGGTAGATGCCCCCCCACACCATCACACTGCCTCCACCAAAAGATGTTACTCTATAGGTGCAGCAATCAGCAAAGCGTTCTCCGTGTCTTCTCCACACTTTGACCCTATGATTCAACTGCTGAAGGCAGAATCTGGACTCATCGCTGAACATAACGTTCCTCCACATGTTCAGGTTCCAGTGCACGTGTTGCTGACTCCAGCGCAAATGGGCCTGACGGTGAAGGGCAGTCATGGGAGGCCTCCTGGCAGCCCTGTGAGACCGGAGATTGGCTGCATGCAGTCTGTTCTGAATTGTCTGGGCAGAGAGCTATCAGCCATATCCTCCTGCAAACCTTGGCTGTAAATCTGTAGAAGACTGCCTACGGTTCCTAAGTGCTGACAGGATGAGGAAATGGTCTTCTTGGGGTGCCGTCTTCTTGGGACGCCCCCTTCGCTGCCTGTCTCTGACATCCTCCGTTATATGGAACTTGGCCTTCAGTTCGCAGATGGTACTAGGGCTCACTCCAAATAATGCCGCAACTTGGTTTTGCGGACCACCAGCTTGAAGTTGTCCTACTGCACAGGCCCTATCCAGATCAGTCAAATGTGGCATGCCGATTCTTGGAGCAGACACCAACTGACCACTGTACCGGGGCCCATGCGTACAGGTGCTGTCAGAATCTGGGGGTACCAGAAGCTCAAAACAAGAGTCACTAGCAACAGCAAAAAAATGCTGTTTGGCGTTGGCAGAGAAGATTTGGCAAATCTTTCATGGGCGCAACCCACTCAGCTCTGCTGCTCATCCCACAAATGCATGTTCCTTACAAATGTGGCATCAGTTAAAAGGGAAATAAACAGGTTTTCCAACGTAATAAGATTTTTGCCAAGAAGCATTGTTACAAGAAAGACATAATCTACCAAACACAAATTTCCTTACATGTTGTGCTTAGTATATATGTTAGATGTGGCAATACCAGCCAACAGCAACATCAGAAAGAAGTAACACGAAAAGGTGGAGAAGTATCAAGAATTGAAAGAACAGCTGGAACAGATGTGGAAGGTCAAAGTTGACGTGGTCCCTGTGGTAGTAGGAGCACTCGGGGCAGTCACCCCAAACTGCGAGCGTGGCTCCAGCATATTCCAAGAACAACATCTGAAGCCTCAGTCCAGAAGGGTGCAGTCCTAGGAACAGCTTAGATACTGCACAGAACCCTCAAACTGCCAGGCCTCTGGTAGAGGACCTGAGCTTGAGGATGATACAGACAAAGTTTTCAATATTAGCTCGCTGCTGAAAATGTCTGGCCCATCAACATTTTGCGGTTTTAAAATCCAGCCCAATTGAATTTCGTTGTCTTGTGGCAAAAGTGACCAATGACATGCTCCTGAGAGACGGCTGAGCTGAGTATCATTTTAATTTTCTGACATCAGCTTATTCCTCTGTGCCATAGAGATCCATTGTCTAAAAGCTTAATGTGTTTTCTAGTCGGCCACCAAATTCTCCTACACACCTGGCACATAGGAGAGGTTTCAGTTGGTTGCAATGTTGTAGCCTCACCACCTGATGCAGCTAAATCCTACACACTAGACCTTAAAAGAACTATCTTCATCTGGAATCACTAGGCTTGACGTTACATATCTTTTAAACGTGTTTGAAAGTGTTCATGTCCACTGCATAAGAGCAGCACTCTTACACTCTCATGGCACACCTGGGCAAAACAGAAATTACTAATGCTATAATAGACCACAACTGTCAAACACTCGCACATGCTGCAGAGTCATCACATTTGTAGTGGTACTAAATGTGACTCACCTTCAGTCATGTCCTTTCCTGTTACCTTCAGCTTTCAGTTCAGCTGTTTGCCTCACTGTCTCCTATGTTTTCTATACTGTCAAACATGACTTACGTGGTCACAAAATACTTAAGCACAAGTCAGTTAGACTTTAGACCCCCTGCTGCCACTGGATGATGCAAGGTTGTACAGTGGCAGCAGAGGGTCCAAAGTCTCACACAACTGGTGCTTTAGCATGTTACTGTCATGTAGGATGACTGTTGGCATGTCTGACAGAACATAGAAAACATAAGAGACACTGAAGGCTTGAAGTGTGAGTGTGTGTGTGTGTGTGTGTGTGTGTGAAAGAGAGAGAGATCTTGACTATAGGATTTGTGATGGGGCTGTTGGATATCTCACATGATGTTTGATCTACGTTCTTGTGAATATTTGACCAGCAAACAGTTTCTTGTGGCATCAAGATACCGCCAACATCTGCATCATGATTTTGCTTGGGGGCCAGTCCGTCAGAATCAAAGAGAGCTTGATTCTGAAGCTGCCACTTTGCACAAATGTCCAATAAGCATAAAATTACACCCTTATTTTGCCCTCCATAATGGCCATGGTAGATTAGGACCATGTTCTTCAAAACAGGTCTAAGTAATTCATGCTAACATGCTCTTATCAGGCAAAAATAAATCTTTTAATTGTAAAAGTATCATAAAAAGGAAATATTCAAGTAAAAGCACCTCAAAATTCTATAAATTTTAATGATGGCAATTGCAAGTATTCTCTTTCTACTCAAAATGGTCATTTGAGAGACAGTGAGACAGAATGACGCATGGCTTAAGTTGAGCATTATTGTGATTTAATTCACTATGTCTTATATCACAAAGAAAGTCTTTAAAAATGCAGACTAGAATTTCTGTATATAAACTGTACACAAAAAGCAAGGCACTATACATTCAGATTCATCAAGCTGCTCCTTCTCTTTCTCATACAAGTCAAACTTTTAAAATTACAACTCTTGCATCTCAGTAAGTCGAGAGTCGCTTCAGCAGTTTAACACAGTCGAGCAACATGACCTCCCTACGTGGCCTGATAGCATCCAGACACTGTAGACAAAAAAAGGGACAACTTTGCTCACAACATCAAACGTGACAGGATTTGTTTTTACATAGATACACACACATTTACACAAATAAACATTACAAACAAACATTATATACAATCGCACACACATACATACACAACCATAGCATGGCACTCTGACACCAAGCGTCCTAGTGTGCACATTTTCATCCGTTAAGTCCACGAGTGGTGACTTAAGTGTTTGGAGGAGACTCCAAATACACACAAACACCATGTATGAACCAAAGCAATGTGGTTTTACCTTGTTTTAAACCGTTTGAATTCAATTTAGTTATGTAATGACAAAGTTGAAAGGTAAAACATGACTATAAGCAAGGCGAGTGCATCTCCAGTCTCATCCTCCATGTACGTTTTCTTCAGATTCAGATACTTTCTATCCCAGTGTCCTCGCGTGTTACCAACAAAACAGGTAATGCGACATTTCCTGTGTCTCTATCTCAAGTGTCCACTTTTTATCCACTTCCATCTTCGATTTGAAAACTTCCTTAAAACAGTCCTTTGGCCTTCTTTAAGTTCACTTGCTTCCACCCTGGTAAACCTTCGTATTCCTCTCTCTTCATTTCCAAAGCTTTCTGCAATTGGAAAGAGAGACACATGCAGTTAATTAATCAGGAACATAACAACACGGGGAATTCAACTTGAATTTCAAACACTGTTTCAAAGGGAAGTCTCTTGTTTTTCCTGTGACTGATAAAAGCTGTGGAGCCGTCAGCCATTGGTCACTGTAGCCAATAAAGATAAAAAAACTACAATTACTGCCTCGCGGTTCTTTGCTTCCGAGCACCAGTCAAGTTACACTTTATATCCACGTCTGTGAATATGTGGAGGCCCCACACACATCTGTCCCCGGTAGCACGGATCTATACAATCAGCACAGTTTAAAGCTGCGCAACCAAGATTAGTGTCACTAATTCAATGCTCTGTTCCTGAGTTGTGATCTAATAATGAGAGAAGTGTTTTATGCAGAACATTATGATGTTACAGTGAATCTGACCAATTGACCTTTTGGATATAAAAATGTCCTCACTTCATTATTTTATCCTATTAGACATCTGTGTGAAATTCTGTCACAATTAGCGCACAAATTCTTGAGTTATGGCCAAAAACATGTTTCCTGAGGTCACAGTGACGTTGACCTTTGACCTTCGACCACCAAATTCTATTCAGTTCATTCTTGAGTCCAAGTGGATATTTGTGCCAGATTTGAGTAAATTCCCAGGCCTTCTTAAGATTTCACATTCCCGAGAATGAGACGCATAAAAGGTCACAGTCACAGTGACCCTAACCTCTGATCTTTTACCACCAAATTCTAATCAGTTCATTCTTGAGTCTAAGTGGACGTTTGTGCCAAACTTGAAGAAATTCCCTCAAGACGTTCTTGAGATAGCGCGTTCACAAGAATGGGACAGACAGACAACCTGACAAATGATTTTTATGCGAAACAGCCTTTAAACCGTGTCTGTTTGAACATGTCAAAGATACAAATTTGACAAAGTTGCTCTACACCAGGAAGTCTTAATGTCAGGTATATTGGCCTGAAAATTCTGAAGGCACCAAGAAATATTACCTAGTAAAGGTCTGAGGACTGAAATATGTTAAATAAAGAGAGTGACAGTAATTTTTTGGTTCTTTCATGGTTAAAAGTCAATGCTAAAATGAAGTTTGAGAGTATTCATATTAAAATCCAGGTAAAGCAAGAATAAATATTTGTGTAGAGTTTGTCTCAACACAGTAGAATGTGTTATTAACCACCCAGCCAAATTTGAGTGATTGAAAGTATTGGCAAGTATACATTATGTTTCAAAATCATGAAAAAAAAGATGTATTCTCTGCTCTGAGACACTGGGGGTGTGTCTGAAGGAGCTGAAACAAAAATCCAGCCGCTGCGAAGCAACAGACTCGTTCAGCAGCTAACGTTAGCACAAAGCACATACCTACATTAGTGAACCATTAGTGAACAGTAACTGCTGTCGGGCTGGGTAGCTGATTTGGACTGAAAAGAACTTCAGTGATGACTGTTGTGCTTGTGTTTATATGATTGTGGCATTTAACAAAGATGTTTACTCATGTATTTATTCAACTGAATGAGTTCAGAGAGCTTGTTGAAAGTAGCAAACACACTGCTTACACACTGGGTGAACTAAACAACACTGACACTCTAAAGTTAGTTATGTTAAGGATGACTCCAGTATGTCATCGATCTACGAATTCAGGTCTACCCAAAAAATCCTGGACAAAGAAATGATGTAAAACAGTTTAACGGTCTGAAGGCCCTGATACACCAAGCAAGTAGTTGGCTGTTGGTTAAAGTTGGGCTGTTGGTGAGGGTCTGACGCCTTCGTCGGTCCAGTGTGTCTCACACCGTTGTCCTTTTTTCAGTACTACACAGCTCACAGTCTTTTCACATGTTTTTGACGAGTACTTTCTAACATATATAATGTGATTGGAGAGAAATTACTAATTTTGCTTTACCCTGACTTCAAAAGTGCATCGAAGGCTTTTTATTAGAAAATAAAGCAATATCTTCTGGTGCATATTTTTGACATTCACATTCGTTAATACACTTTGCATCAAAATATACTTGCTTTATGGTCAACACTGGGCTATAAGAAAGCCAACACACTGATGTTACTGTCGGACCAAAACCTCTGCAAAGTGAATCTATCTTACAAGGACAGTTTAGTAGCTTCAGTGTTTTCATGCCTCCATTTTGTGCTCCATAAACAGACAGTGAGTCAGACTGCAGTGCAGCCGATGGTGAATCATAAGTGCGTCTATTTGAACGAAGAGGAAAGACTCTCAGGTGGAAGGTGTGTGTGTGTGTGTGTGTGTGTGTGTGTGTGAGGAGAAGAGTGGCAGCAGAAGCAGAGGAGCGTACAGGAGTGTGGTGGAGTGGAAGGTGTTGAGACACCTTTTAAAGAGGAGAAAAAAGCAACAGTGGCTGCACAATTAAATGTGTCAATTATCATAATAGTATAAATTTGTCAGAAGTGTTTAAAACACAATGTTTACACCCTCAGTTTCATATCAAGGAAAAAAACTGCTGAAACCAAGTTTCTCATTGAGGGTTATACTATAGAAGCCCATTTCTGCTAGAAAAAAGTGATAAAAGATTTTTAAAAAATCAAAATAACTTCTTGTAATAGAAAATTAAGATATATACAGAATAATATAGATATATATATATGTATATATATATATATATATATATATATACACATACATATATATATAATTTCCCAGAGTCTAATGTGACATCTTCAAAGGTCTGTGTTGTTTGACCAACCAACAGTCCAAAACCTCAAATAATATCATTAAAAATAATACAAATTTTCAAACGTTAAATGACTAATAGATTAAAAGACTCTAAGTTTCAGATCTAAGACACAAACATTAAGATTCAAACTTATGGCTGTTACAAGTATGACTCACAACATAATATATTATCACAATTAAATACATTTCACATTATGTGAGTTTTTATTTTTATCACTCCTAATATTTAATCTCTTTTGTTCCAAGCAGGAATGGGATCAAAGTTTGGGTCATGTGTCATTTTATATTTGTTATCTGCTGTGTGAAATGTTAAATCCTTTGTGACTGCAGCTGATATAAAGGACACCACCAACGATAATGTCTAACAGAGTAATCGGGCTGATCTTTTCAGACGTAATCGTGCAGCCAAGCACAAAACTTTCCTCCTCAACCAGTTTCAAGTTTTCAAACCACAAAAAGAAAGAAAACAGTGTTGACGTGCAGTAAAGAAGAAAGGCCGTCTGAATGCTGATAAATAACACGAGTGGCTCTTCTTACCTGAATCCACCTACAACTTGTTCTGTGAAGTGAGAGTTAGATGGAGTTAGGATAGATGATATGAATGAGGAGTTGTAGATTTAGAGGAAATATCCACCTTGGAGTTACTATTTGATACATAAATATGATCAGTTTCAACATGAGTAAGAACTTTTGTCAGTCTGCATGTGTCTCTGCCTCACCATTGATTGATTTCTTACAGCTTCTGGAAATACATTCTGTTTGTGTAGCAATACACTGTCAGATATCTATGACAAGAGACAGTGTTGTTAAAAAAAATTAAGAATTTAAATGGCAATTGGAGAATGACTAAAAACCTTTACCCCCAGTTCACAAACCTCTCAGCATCTCCCATTGTTTCTAGATCTAATTTGTCTGGAGTTACAAAACAAACACTGAATGTTAACCTCTCTATGTGTCAGGTAAAGTCTTTATGGCAAATAAAAAACAAATCAGATCTTTTCCATGTGATAAGGAACTCAGTTTTATATGATTTTATATTTTTGTTAAAATCGGCTCTTTAAAAGACCAAAATGTTCCAAAACATTTCTAACCACATCTCCAACATTACATACAATACGAACAACAAATTAAAATAAAAAAATCTGGTTTTGTGCAGCACTTTTGTTTGTTGGTTCACAAACCTCAAAGTCCTGGTCGGACAGGTAGATCTCCAGGCGGAGTGGGTCGACTCCCTCTGGGAGCGGCCGGGCCTGCAGCTGAGCCAGAGGGAAAGTGTTCTGACAGAGCCGGGCTAACACGTCCTCCACCAGGATGATCTGGTTACACACCTCAGCCTCCTGCAGCCAGAACAGCAGACACTGCATGAAGTCCTTTATAATGACAGCAGGTGTTTGGACTATTAGCTTATAATAATGTGCGTAAAAGATTAAAGATGTTGCTGACCCTCTCGGTGATCTCAGCCACGTCCTCTCTGTGCTCCCAGCTGGGGAACATGTTGGTGAAGGTGAGCGGCTCCAGACCGGCGTGGATCAGATACGACTTCTGAGGCTTCTTCTCGTTCTTCTCTGCAGGAGGAAATCACCACAATAACTCAAGCTATGAAAAAAATGCTGATATTGCTAAAATCTGTACCACATTTGGGTTATCTAAATATTCCCATGTCAATTTCAGATGGAATAAAATAAAAGACGCAGGACGTTTTCATTTTCTACAATTCTACAATTTAGTAATTAATTCACAATGTTCTTGATATATCCAGGAAGAGATAAATGGGTGGGTATGAACAAGTGGAGAGTATTTGTGATCAAACTGTAAACACTTTCTTTAAGTTAAAGTGACAGGGAATTAAAAATGTCCTTTTTTCACTGTAAGAAACATTAAAAACAGCAGGTTTTTTTACTCTCTTGTACTTTTTTGGTCAAAATTAAATTATTTTTTCTGAATTTTTAAAATTAATTTCTTCATGGCTTACCAGCAGTCACATCAAGTTTAACCTGTCACACTTGAACTGCAACTACATATATTTAAAAACAAAATGGCAACATGAAAAGTGCACTTTTGGGTGTTCATCAGTAGCCAGGATTTCTAATATTTTAATATTTTAATCAGTGCCAATATCACCTGTCATTCACTGAAGCATTTCATTACTGACCGTCGCCCTACCTTTGCAATACTGCAGCACCGTCTCCATCGCACACTTCCTGTCTGCATCCCAGCGGATGCGAGCCGAGCCGGTGCTCTCGCTGTCCTGAGGCCACCAGCCCTGCCACAGGTAAACCTCGTGGAAGTTATCCACCAGGAACAGCGCTGTCAGAGAGGGAAATTATTAAATGACTAAATGACATCTCTCAGTATAAAACATATACAGCATTAGCTGTAAAGCTGTAGGTCTATGACGTGCAGGCTACTTCGTCACGGTGTATTTAGGGCAGTAAGTTTGTGTCAGGCCTCACCAGGTTGTGGTGTGTTGTACAGGTCTTCCTGCAGGAAGGGCAGTGAGCTGACCAAGTCTGGAGCTCTGGACGGGTGGAAGAACTCGTTGGCCACAAAGTCTCCAGATGTGCTGCTCAGCTGGAAAAGCCGTGGGGTGAAGTTGAATTTACCTGGATCTACAAAGAAAATCAGAAACCAACATGTAACAAGAAAAAATCATTCCTCAAAGCTTAGTCAACACGTGGCAATGTAGCACCGAGGTTTGGAGCTGTGCATTGCTCCTCATGACTTTATATCTTTTGACTTGTGTTGTTTATTTGTTGACCACGAATTTATTTAATTTAAATGATCAATTTTGTTATCTTTAAAAGTATTGTTTTTAGGGTAAAGGTGTTGTCCTGCTATTTAAGACAACAATAATGGATTTGGGACTTCTGGCATGTATTGTTAAATCTGAAAAAGATGCAGCTGCACTCTGAAAAGGAAAATAACATAATACCTATTGTTTTCATCATGGTATAATATCTTAGGTGTACTTTTGGCACCATTCATACTAGAGGCTATCAAAGAGGTTGAAATTTGACCACCATCAGTTTATCTGGCAAATTTTAACTACTGTGTGAACCGTTCTGTTTCTCTCAAAAAGAACTGTACGAGAAGGTGAGGCATTGCGTCTGACTGAGAGGACAGAGTGTTAAGTACAAGTGTATTTCATTAAGTAAACAAAGCATGTAGATAAACACTGTACCTTGCAGCATGCAGTCGTAGGCCTTCCTGTCTTTTCTCCCCAGTGCCTCCCAGAAGCCCGGAGGCTCCACTCCTTCATCACACTCATGGATGGTCACCTTACTGCTGCTGTGGAGACCCGCCTCCAGTGGGCACCTGAGAGAAACAAGTTCATTTAATTTAATGATGCAAAAACCCCACCACGAACCACTTTTAATCATTTTAATCAGTGTTGATTTATTGAATAGCGAAAGTCATGCTGAGACCTGCTCATAAAAACTCACTGTTCTTTGATCTTGAGTGCAGCTGTGTTTCCCACACTGCGAGTGTGCAGCTGCGTCTTGCAGCCGTGCCATAGGTAAATGATGGCCTTGTTGATGTTGAGCAGGATCATGGAGGCTCTGGAGCGCAGGCTGCTGCAGTGACACGCCACCTCCAGCAGATGGCCCTCCACCGGCACCTCGCCCCGCACACAATACAGACGCCACTCACCTGAACACACACAAGTGGGTAAATGTCATAAGAAGGGTTTCATTTATGCAGGACTAACAAAGCCACACCCTGTTACTTAAGTACAATATGTCCTTTACTGTAATACAAATAAAATGTTTGTGAGAACAGGCATTAATTTATTCAATTCATTATGATTTTCTTTTTGATATTATATTCAGATATCAGTATTTTAACTGTCAAATGCAGATCTCTATAAACAGATATCTGCATATGTATTGGCCGAAATACAGTCTCAGGACCCATCGGCTATCATCTGACAAGCTTTTTATTAGCTTGCGGGTATCTGCTTATAGTGATTAACCGAAATAACTGGCGCACAGCAGAGGAAGTCTTGGCCCAGATATTCACTTGTTACACCAGAACCATTCAAATGTTGGCTAATGCCATCAGAGGCTAATCATCATCAGAGCAAAAGCTGATGGGTAAAGAGATTGAGAAAATGCTAAATAATGACTTTTGGGTCTAAACTGCTGCCTAAATTTAAAAAATACGCAGGAAAAATAAGGTGCTGTCGGCATAGACATCATTTGCAGAACATGTTCTTTATTGGAAAGAACCACTGTGTTTTGTAGACAAAAATATCACTTGGAAATCAGGAATGTCAACAAATAAATAACTAGAATAAAAAGTGTAAATGTTGATATGTTTACTTTGAGTGTTCTCCTCCTCCTCCTCCCTCTTGCCAGCATGGACGATCATCCCTCCGTTAAAGCACTGCAGGAAACATGGAGGCTCTTTTCCTTGCTGCACCTGAACCTGTAACACACAGACACATGAAACCAGTTATGACACTTATGCAAACAAAACATTATTTGAATGACTACATACAGTATACATGCTCATAAATGAGCAGGAATTTGGAGAATATATTGCAAGAAACCAACATCAGGAAACTGTTCTGTGAATCATTCATAAACCTATAATGCTACAAGATCAGCACTGACATAAAATATCCTTAACATGAGGTCTATTTTGTTATGGAGGGAGTCTGGTGTGCAAAAGTGAATGTTAGTCTACTTGTCTTCTCTTGACTTTCTGTTACATTTGTTTAGTTTATGTTTGGATTATTTGTTTGGTGAGAAGCCCCATTTCTTGTACCTGTGCCCCTCTTTCCTCGTCCAGCTCCACCGTCATCAGCGCTGATGTTCCTTTCTCGCTGACTGTGGAGTGTCGACCCTGCCAGAAGAAGTAGCAGCATTTCTCCCTCCCCGGCCCAGTACTCCTCGCCTCAGGGTTCTGCCTACGACCAACTGGGACACACATACAAGACAAAAAATCAACAAACTGGTCTGGACTGTCAAAAATAATGTTCTTATTGCAGCAGAGGCCAAGTTTAACTCCCTGTGCAAAATGAAATCTTAGCCTCAAAGTTTTAAAGCTACAGCTGGTAACTTTTCTAAAAACCTTTTGTCACATTTGCTGAGACTGTCACTGTATCCTGACAGTAGTACAAGAGAGAGTTAGTCTGTGAAAAAAAATCATGTTCCTCTGTCTCCTCCTAGTGCTGCTAATAGCATTTGCAAGAATCCACCGCAGCAAAATGGGAACAACCAACCAGAGCCAAGGAGTCTCTAAAGCAGCTGTCACTCACGGCTCATGAAACTGTAAAGACTGTCACATTTGGCTTAATTATGACACCAAAACTTGCTGCTCATTGAATTATGTAAATATGTTACATACAAAGTTTAAATTTTAAATTCAGCCACTGTCATTTCTTCTTATCATAGAGGTTGTAATTTGTATCTGCTGGTAAACACAGGTGTGGGAGTCCACAGTGACTGACCTGAGGTGCTGACCATGTACTTCCACTTGACCACATAGGCGTCTCCCTCATGGAACTGGCCGATGCTCTGGCGTGGCAGACGGCTGTAGTCAAACTCTAGGATGTGCCAGACATCCACTGACACCGTGTTGATCTCCTGAGTCCTCATGTGGTCTTCGGTCTCCACTGGGCCGTGGCCACGGCCAACATTTACGCCTTCCAAGATGGTGGAAATAGACGACTGGAGGATGGGCAGCATCAGGGTGGCATCGTAAGGCCGGCATTCTCGCCCCGGGGCCTCCTGATGATAAAAGTTTTATGAAATGATGATAACCACAACCAGTCTGATCCAACAGGTAGCATAAGCATTATTAGTATTTTGGTTGTCAGTGGTAACACATGTACCTATTCTTCTCTATGATGCTTTGTACAGCATCAACTCAAGGGCATATGCTCTCTTATTGTTCTGGTCCCAGTGTGTAACCAACTGTTCTTGGCAACATTAACTGAGATTGAGCGTGAGCCACAGTCCAAAGAATAGACAGATAGGGAGATAGAGAAAACATATGAAGACTCTCTGACGTGTGTGACCTGTGGAAGTGATGCTTTTATCCTCATGGAAAAAAGAGCTGGATTTGTACCTTCTGCTCAGGTACGAGCTCCACGCCTTCCTTTGGTGTTGGTGACTTTGCTTCGGTCCAGTCCACGAACTTCTCCTTGAACAGGATTGTCTCGTTATGCTCTGTCAGCCTGCCAAATATCGCCCAATCGGGACGTCCCTGGCCCTTCCTGTCAATGAGTGCACACGCAGACATAAATACAAGGAGAACAGAGGCAATGCTAAGAGCTTCAATATTATAAAGGGGTTTCAGTTTGCTCCCCATGCAAGACAACCATTTACATATGGGTTAAGACTTGGTTTTGGGGTTAAGTTTTAAACTTGGGTCAGGCTGAGGTTAAAGTAAGCAGTAAGAAAACTAATGCAAGTCAATAAAATGCTGATGCAAGTAATAAAACAAGTGTGTTTGTTTTGTGTAGTGTTTGTGTTCCCACCTGGGTATGAGTGTGTTGCAGCCTCCAGGGTCCAGCGGGTTGATGTCACAGCAGGTGTAGTCAAACGTCCCGTTCCAAAGGTGTTTAGCGAGCTGGAAGGCCACTTTCCTCTGGGCCAGAGTCACCTCTTTACCGTGCCACACGTACACCTCACTGCCAAAGTCAAACACCAACACCTGCAGCACAACAACAGAAACAATGGTGAGTCATTTGTTTGTCAATGTTAACTTATGTTTAATGTTGAATAAATGCCTCTCCAAGCACCATGTCGACAATCCTAATACATATATGTAATATAGAAGTGTGTGTACTACCATATGGAGTATTAGTAAAATACAGTATAAATAAATGAATATAGAAAAACAAAATCTAAACATTAAGGAGGAAAACTGACAGCACATAACATAAAAACACAAACCACACAAATCACAAACTTAACTAATGACAGTATAGTGAATAGTGAGACTGTAAGATTCTTCATCATTCACATGCAAAATAAGCAGTGAGTCTCTGCACTGCACTCCTCGGTGTTAGCCCCAGTGTCCTGAACCCATTTGATTTTCAGCAGCAGCAGCAGTGCACAGATGGATGTAGGAGGTGCTCGCCATGGCACCTGCTGTTGCTAAGCAACAAATTAAAACCAGCTTAAAGCACAGAGCTCCTCTTTCAATGCCTGAAATATTATAAATATAGATATTCAGAGCTTGGTGCCTCACAGGAAATGTCCACCATGAGGAACTCTTAAACTTAATTATATTATAGCGTGATGCAAAGTTACATATTTTGAAATAGCTCATGTTTTGACGCTGCATCACATTCTGGTGTAATGAGGCTACTGGCAGCAGAAAAACAGCTTCCAGAGTCAGCCAAAAGGCGAGTGAAAGCAAAGCTGAACAGCGCCAGTTAAAAGGCACCACTCTTGCCTACAGTATAACATTATTTTGATTTAATCCAGGGTAGAGACACTGACCTCCTTGGACGCCAGCAGAGAACTGCGAGGGACCTTCCCCCACTCGTCATCATCAGGGACCAGTTTGTCATCCAGCAGTCTGAAGATACAGTTGGTTTCCACAATGGCATTTTCAAACTGCTCATCCTCCTCTGGTGGACCAGCCGCTGTAAGCACAGTTAGACAGACATATAATAGTGTAAATATCTGCCTGCATCAGAAAGTGTTAACAGGGTGTCTGTGCACTCACTGTAAGACTAACCAAACGGTCTCATGTCTTACGTTGGTAAGCAGTCTGCCCTCCTAGGATCGTCCAAAACTGCTGGGTATCTGGACCCTGTGAGTTGACCCCCTCCTCGATGGTCTGCACCTGGTTCGCCCTGCAGCCCATGTCCTTCTTTGTCTGGATGAAGGTGGCCATATCTACTGCCTAAAGGCAAGACACAAAGACACAAAGAGAGACAGGGATGATGTCTGTGCGCTGGGTGTCTCATGCTCTCATGTAACAAGGAATTTTGACGTCTTGTTTAATCCATTAAACATTAAACTGAGCTGTACAACATCCTGCTTCACATTTATACACAGATTCTGTGAAAAGGTGCAACTTGACAGCTGAGTCAGATACTGAAGACACAGTGAGCTTACTGTGAAGAGACTTGGCTGAATAATGTATGGTTTGTGTGCATAAAATCATAATAAAATGAGGAAACATTGCTGAACGAGGAGGCAGAATAGAAAAACAAATGTTTATTACAAAGTGTCTAGACAGACATCCTTTGGGGAAATGGAAGAGCTGTAGCCTGAAAGCATGTGTTTGATGAGGAGCACAGATGGGCATATGTGCCAGTGTGTATTAGGGATTTGTGTGTGTGTGTGTGTGTGTGTGTGTGTGTGTGTGTGTGTGTGTGTGTGTAGGGAATGGATAAGAGGCAGAATCATCAATGAATCATCTTTGTTCAAATGCCAAAATTACAACAGTAGCCTTGATTCTAGAAGTCCAAACCAAAACTCTTGAGTATAAGACAAAGTCTATAATAATTAATAATACAGGTACAGCGCTCACCTTAGCCTTCTCGATGACATTTGCGAACTCTCCCATCCAGACCATACAGTGCTCTGGAGTTACCAACAGGAAACAGTCGCCACTATTCAGAGATGACGCTCTTGGCTCCACTAATCTGGTCTGAACGTGACGACGACCTGGAAAGAAAAAAGTTATTTATCTGCCGAGTCATACCTCTCAGTTCCTTTACATCAGCTCTGTCTTGCAAATGTTGTATATCCCAAAGCTTTTTTTTTAGGAAATACCTCATCATTTTAAGAAAAATGCTTATTTGCTTTCTAGAGGACAGTTATATGAAAAAATTCACTCTCATATCTGTCCTTTAAATATGAATCTACCGCCAGCAGCCAGTTAGCTTAGCTTAGCACAAAGTCTTGACACTAAGATATATGTAATATCTCATGACCCCTTATCTATTGCCCAAGTGTTCAGTCAGCATTTTTCCTCTGACTGTTCTGACCTAATACACGATTCTACTTACTCTTACAGCTTGAATAATTTTTTATTCTCTCACAGTACTTTTTCCTTTACGAAAATAACACCTACAGAAGTTCAAAATGCTATCAAGCAATTGAGTCTGAGCAGTGGTGCTGGTCTTGATGGGATTGAGCCCAGATATATTAAATTAGCCTCTCATATTCTGATGTTTCCACTTGCTGACTTGTTTAATATGTCTTTAGCTACCTGTGAGTTACCAGTAATGTGGAAATATTCACGAATTACCCCGATACATAAAGGTGGTGACATCCTTGATCCAAATAACTATAGGCCTATATCGATAATCTGCACTATTGCAAAAGTATTTGAAAAACTAATTTTTAATCAATTATCTCATTATCTTAAGATTAACAATATTCTATCGTCATTTCAATCTGGATTCAGACCTAATCATTCAACAACTACTGCTCTCTTAAAATTGTCAAATGATATATTTTCAGCTTTTGATTCTGGTAATCTCACAGGAGCTATTTTCGTCGATCTCAAGAAGGCTTTTGATTTGGTTGATCACTATTTACTCCTTGATAAGCTTCATGCAACTGGTCTATCTCAAAATGCAATTTTATGGTTTAATTCTTATTTACATAACAGAAAACAATGTGTTGTTATTCAAGGGTGCAAGTCTGATTTATTTGTTCAACAAAGAGGTGTACCCCAGGGTTCAATACTTGGTCCACTTCTTTTCTCAATTTTTATCAATGATCTCCCTTTAATTTGTTCCAATACTTCAGCTCACCTATATGCAGATGATACTGTCATTTACTATGTCTCTAAACCTAACATTTCACAAATTCAAACTGCTCAATCAGACTTTGATATTCTGCAAAACTGGCTTTTATTCAATAAACTACTGCTCAATAAAACAAAATCTTACACTATGGTCTTTGGCACAAAACTTAACCTCAGAACAAAATCTAATAACTTAATAATAACATGTAATGATGGTTCTAATCTGCATAGAGTTGATCAACTCAAATACCTTGGTTGATGGCTTGACTCGGAACTTACTTTCAAACCTCACATTGATCATATTCTTCATAAAATTAATTTTGGAACCAGTGTTTTATTTCGATCAAGAAACTGTTTTACACTTAATGTCTGTAAGAAACTTGCCTCTCAACTTATTCTACCATTTTTTGACTATGCCGATGTTGTTTATCAAAATGCATCCAAAACTAATCTTCTACCACTCATCACTGCATACAATAATCTCTGTAGATTTGCTCTTGGTTGTTCATATTATACTCATCACTGTGCTATGTACAATTTACTCAAATGCCCCACACTCAATATAAGAAGACATATTCATTGGTTACAACTCATTTATAAATGTATACATTTCAACTATCCTCAGTATCTACAAGAACTTTTGATCCCATACTCCTCAAGATATCAATTAAGGCACTCAACACAATACTACTTCTTTACTCCTTCAGTCAAAAGATCAATTGGAAAAAAAGCATTTTTGTTTAAAGCCCCTTCAGACTGGAATAATTTACCATTAGATTTACGATCCTTGACATCATTTCACATGTTTAAATATGGTTTGTCTTCTTACTTTGAGCTAAATTGCACATGTTTCAGATGATACTGTATCACTGTATTTTCTATATTCTTTACCAAATTATTTATCCTTTCTAATAGTTTTGCTAGGCATGCATCTGTTTGTCAATGGCCTATGGCTGGCCACCTAGTGGTTGTGTTTAGTTTTGTTCCATATTCGTCTCTCTGATGTTTATGTGTTGATGTGTGTTGTATTAGTTGTCGTTTGTATGTAAGTCTACTGTTGATCGTTGTTCTGTTTTGTTCTTGAATGTATTGTATGTTAGGACCCCCTCGAAAACGAGGTGATTCACCTCAAGGGGTAAAATAAACTTAATCATCATCAAGATAAACTGCTGGCCTATCTCTGTCTGAATATAACAAAATCTGTTCACTAGTTCACTAATTAACACTTTAAATCTTGTTTGTTTAATCAATGCAAAAGGTGAAGTGTTAAAATAACTCTTTGTTGTTTTATGGGCGGTTATGTGCCGGACTATTTCTTAACTGGGAACAGTAATTTCCTGGAATGCCCACTGGTTGCCAAGCAGCTGCTCCTAGTAAAAACTTGGTCCACATATATCAATCTATTCCTTTAAATTGTGCATTTAAGGGCTGTGTTCACCAAAGTGTTTCTTCCTGAGGCCAAAATCTTTTTAATCCTTTGCAATGGGAGCCCTGTGTATTTACACTACACTACAAATGCCAGCAGCGTGATGACGTGCTGCCCTTTTGGCGTTTTTGTTGTGAGAGTTGAAAAATGTTTTACTTTGGGTAAAATGCTGTACTCGTCACTGTCACTTATTACCCAGCTGTCAAATTACAGTGTAGGAGGGGCAGGACTATTACCATGAAGACCAACTGAAATATGTTAATATATTATATACATACTAATAAATGTTTCCTCTGAAGAACCCACATAGACCAGTGTGTCTGTCCTCTCCTCCTGCATGCTTGTGCCGACATTTTTACTTCCATGGATATTCCTTATCATAGTAACCAGACAGAAGTGTCTCCACCGAAAAACGCTGCACCTCCAAAGTGCTCTTCGGCGCTCCCAGCTGGGCATTTACAGGGAAGCGCCTGGCTAGGAAAAAATGCTTCGGTGGACACAGGGTTTTAGTCTATTACTATTTATCTTTCCCTGAAAAATACCAGATTAGCATCAGTGGACAATTCTTGTTGGCATAAGTCCAGGTTTTAATTAAAGCTTAACATCTACTATCAGTCTAAACCCTGAAAGTAAAGAAAGTGGGAGGGAAGGAACTTCATGCACACAGCTCAGCACAGTCAGAAATTGGTTTTACCTTTGACCTGCATCAGCATGACGTTCTTGTACGGCACGGCGCTGTTGTTGGACATCTGCTCCGAGATGTTGATACTGCGCAGACTCACGCTGCTGAAGTTTTCTTTACTGGCCAGACCTGCCAGAGCAGCCTCAGAGTATTCAGAGGTTTTATTAACTGAAATGAGAGAGAGTACACATTTTGCTTTAAAAAAAATAGACCTACAGGGGGCAGAAAAATAACATAAATGCTTCATCAAAATTTAAAGAAACTAAACCCCTACTGTACTACAACAGAAGTGGGTCATATGAGTCTGCATTCCAATTAGTACTGTTTACCCGTTAAAAAAGAGGAGGAGATGTAGTTTGTAGGCTGTGAACAATAAAAACGTTTCCAGTGTTTCCACTGGGATTTTTGACAACAAAGACAGAGAAGCTAGAACTGTTTTTAGTCTTTCTGTCTTATACAAACACACGCTGTCATGTCTCCACTCACTCTTCTCAGCCTTCATCCTCTTGCTCTCCAGCTGTGCCACATTCAGTCTCTGCTCAGTGTACTCGTGTCTGATGTCCTCTCTGGCTGCCAGCATCTTGAGAGGGTTTCTGGATGCCTGGATGTTCCTTGATGGACGCACCGACCGCTTATGCTGCATCATGGCTGAAGTCAACCTGGGATGGGAGAAAAATATACGTATGAGCATGTATGAGAGGTGTATAATATGTATGAGTTATATGTAACATTCAAAAGAAATTGTATTATTTTCTTACTTAGGACCCTGAGAACCAAAGATGGAGTCAAAATCCTCATTGATCTCGATCCTGGTGGGCATGCGTGGAAATTCAGCAACGCGTCTGTAGAACTTGGAGAAGATTTCGTCATCCAGCTTCATCACCTCCTTCACTGCCTTCTCGGTGACTGTTATGGTGGTTTCCTGCAGACCTGCCACTGATCAACAAAGAAAAACAAAGGAAAAACTAGATCAGGCCCCCTAGATCTGTATTTAATGACCTGAGAATGAGCCTCAATAAGATCGATATTAATATCACTTAACAAGCTTTAAGTCAGTAAGGAAGAACATACCCTTGCTATTCAGACGTCCCAAGAAGCTCTCCAACTTGTCCAGTTTCTTATCCGATTCCATGTCTGGTCTGGCCTCAATTTCTGTAAATGAAGTGATTCAGAATTACTAATTGTGACATACACGATTAAATAATCTTTAACCAACCAAAAAATGTACAGCATTTGGTCTATTTCAATATGATTTTTTAAAATTAGGAATTATATATATATACACACACACACACACACACACACACACACACACACACACACACACACACACACACACACAATACTATATAGAACAAAGTACTACAACGCGTGAAAATTAACTTCAGCCCATTCAGGTTTAAACCACACTGCTTGCTAAACCCTCTAACTGGGATGTCTTTAGCAGAGATGACAGTGATGTCACAGGACTTGCAGATCTGTCTCACCCTCTTGTGGTTTGTTGACAGCGGGCATGCTGCTCTTGAGTTTGGTGGACACCGGTGACAGGATGGGACTGATAACTGAGGAGGAGGCTGCCAGCCCTGCCGACATACAGACAGAAATTCACAGGAGATATAACAAAATATCTGAAATAACCTGGACCAGTATATTTCAAAGACTGCTAATATTTATATCTAATAATATATATTTCAATTTCCAGCAGTGATTTAGTCATGATCATAATGAGTTTACCACCTATTTTTGAAAATAAATCTTCACCTGAATTTCCCAAATACATTATCAGTTAGTCAGAAAAAGGACAAAATCACTTCATTTTCAAAGTCTCACAAACAAGAACACAGCATGATTTTAGGTTTAATATTGTGCTCATATTCTGCACTCAGATTAAGTGTCTCTAGGTGTGAAACTGCACTGGGTGACTTCACACATTAGCAGCATTAGATGGCAGCGTCAACAAAACAATCAGAATCTTGACAAAGACTAGAAAATCATATAATGTGCTTGTTTGATAGGAGACAAAAGACAGTTTTGTATTTCACTGCACCTCACTTGCATTGGAATCTAAAGTATCTGAGTTCAGATTAGGAAAAGTACATTTTGTAAGGCTTTTTAGTCTAATAACATGTATTTGTGCATAAAATCATGCCCAGTGGCATTTCCAAATAGTGCACACCCTAGTAAAGATGGATGGATAACAGCAGTTTTGTGCACTGACCTTTCTTGACCATACGAGCGGCCACAGTGTACTGGGTGGAGTCATTGGCTGCTCCTTTGCCCTTTGTCTTCCAGGCATCCTCACGAATTGAAATCATCTGTTTTCTCTCCTCGATGGTCATCTGGGCTTCAATCTCCTCTCCCGCCTTCTGCACAGACAAGAGGAAATCATACAAAATATCAAGTAATGTAAGACGATTAAGTGAAAGTGCAAAGTCTTGCATGCAAAGCAATAAAGTCTTCACAACGAGGCTCACTGTCAGCTCTAATTTCAGTGTGTTACATTTATTTTCTTCATAGGTTTAATAGCTGCATTAAAACTTAAAATGACATGATGGAGCCAAACCAAAACGCCCCCAGACACCACTGGATCTAATATTCAAGAGTCAGGCTCTACATCACCTCTCACACAGCTTCGCTATTACTTCAAGTGACTCCACGCTTCCCTTGGAGCAATTATTCATGTAGTCACAGTATCAAACCAAGCAGATATAAAAAGATTTGATGCACTGAAGCGTGCTGGGTGCATGTCCTCTCTAGTCTGTATATAAACTACTTTATTCCACTGTAGGAGTGTTGGCTATACACTGAGTTACACTCATGCAGTCAGAACCAAATAAAACTCAACAGCACCCGAAGCGCCCGTCACACCAGTAGCTGCAAACCAAGCAGAAAAGATAAGACTCCAGTACATGCAGCGCATTCGAGCGTGCCAGATGCATGTCCTTACCTGACTATGATGGTCAATATACTGACACTTTTGGCCAAGGGAGATAGTAGGAGAAAAGGTGGAAGAGAAGACAGGTTCCTGAGGATGTAGAGGTGGATGGAGAAGTGAAAGACAGGAAAGCAAAGGAGGAGATGGAAGGAAAAATGATGATCATGCAGGTGATGGAGGTAAAGGAGGGAGGCAAAGAAGAGAAGGCCAGAAACTGGGAATGCAACAAGACCGTTAAACTACTCGCTGTTCTTCAGCTTCAAGACCTAGTCTGAAAGTGTTTAAACAACAAGGATTTGTGCTTTTTATATGTACCTTTTTCTAAATATTTATCTCTTTTTTTCACTTACTTTACGCACAAAATGGTTAACTGTTGCTCAGCTTCGTTGTTTAAATGTTTTTGGAACATTCATGCACAATGTAAATATCAATTTGCTGACTTCAAGAAATTAAAACAGCCTTTCAAAAGTAAAACTGTTTGCTTGTGAATTTAAAGGCCACGCTTCCTCAAATAAAAAATGCACTTAAAATCATTAAAGGCCATTGGATAAAATGTATTTTTTTACTGTTAGTAACAAAGAAGCAAACTGCAAAAGCCTTTTTCCCTCTGGTGTTTTGTAAGTTGAGCCAGAACAGCTTGCCTCAGGCACAGAAAGTCACAACTTAAATTAGTGGGGCAGTGAAAACAAGGCTCAAAGCTTAAAGGTGCATTAAGTAATGGTTACTCTCAAAATGTTATTTATACATTTAATCTGTGGTCCACAATCTTCTTGGCTTGTGACTGTTTTAGACAATGATTTTTTTACCCTCTCAGACTGTTTAATTTGAATAATCTTTTAAGTCCTTAAGAGCTAAATTGATGCAGTATTTTACAGAAAAATAGCAACAATAAATTCCCTAAAAAGTTCATCATAGTATGAAGCAAAAAGGTATAGTTTTTTCCTAGTCTTTGCTAGAAAAGTACTCATGTTGTTGGCCCTGGACACAAAAATGTCTGAAGAAAGTACAATTTACATCATTGGACAACAGTTTTAATTAAATAGGCAAAACAATCTGCATTTCCACTTTATTTTTTTTTTATTTTTTACTTTGAATCATTTTGATTACTTAATGCCACTTTAAGACAGAATTAGAAGAAAAAGCTCAGAAAAGTTCCAGCGTCAGCAGCTTTCCATCCACCATCCTACTGTGTCAGAAGCATTACAGACTGCAAGTAAAGAATAGCACCCATAGACCCACAAAAAAGAGAAGCAATCACACAAAGTCCACACAAAGCTGTGATTGGACAACACATGCCCCACACCAAGCTGATTGGTTTAGCATTGGTGTGCGGCCCACACCGTGTCTTACCCACAGCTGTTCAGACACAGACACAGCGGAGTAGTCTTGAACGACCACCCCTTCCTCCTGAGGGGTTAAACACAGGGGAAGTTCTCGGTCAGAGGGAGAGAAAGGGGGGAGGAGAGGGAGGGCATTGTTGCTGTAATGGATTAAGGGGGAGACTGCCTGGAGGATTACCATCCAGGGTTTAAGCAGGCAGTTTCGCCCAACAGAATACTAATGTGAAGTAGATGAACTGCAGGAAAAAGTGTAAATCCTGAAATTAGAGGTTTTTTGATCTTATAAATTTAATTCTAGCTCCTTTATAAACCAATAGAGATGCATATAAATAAGAGATTCTTCAACCATTTCCTTCTGTCAAATAAGATTTTGAAGTCATTATTGAAACTTAGCCTGGAGCTTACCCAAATCTAATCTTGTTAAAAAAGAGGGAGAGAATCTATTCCCCAATCCCCCCGACTGCTAATTCTACAGGAGCAGACTGTCCCATATGCTTCCTGGTTTACAGCCTATGGGTGCTGGATGCTGCACTGATCTGGACCACTGGGCTCAAACAACAGATGGACTGAAGGAGGAAATGAAAAGAGCACTTAGTTAAAGAAGAGGGGGGACAGGGGCTGGCATGGTAACCATGAAGGATGGGGGATGAAATGTGGTACTTGTGTTTACTCTGGCTACTCTGGTGAAGCTGTTCAACCATTATGACCCAGAAGAGTAACTTTTTTTTTTTTGAAGAAATGTGTGCATTTATTAAACTCAGGGCTCAAAAATGATCAACATAAGCTCCCACTAAGATAACAACACAGTAATAGGCCAATATTAGGGAGTGAAATGAAGAACGTTTTAACTATTTTTGGCCATCATTCCTACTGGTTATGGTAGAATATACCCAGCTGTGTTGCAGAGATTTCAGGGATCTCTACAAAACACAGCTTTGCAACGGCATCCATTAGAGCAAAGCAACACCAGACAGCTCCTCTTTAAAATGTTAATACATGCAATGTAATATGATTTGAGTTATTCATTATTAACGCAGGTGTGCAGATCAGACTGACCTTCTTCTCGCAGGTCTGCTCTGTTTCCCATAGCTGAGCCTGCTGCTCGGTGGACGCCACCTTAACCACCTCCTGTTTCTTGTTGATCCTGTTCCTCCAGTCCTCCTCACCACTCTTCTTCAGCAGTGCCACTCTGACACAAACAAAAAAAGCAAATCTTAATGAGAACGGTAGGCAATTACGCTAACTTATAACCAACCCTAATTAGATTTAATAGCCTCAATTACACCTCAACTACCCAGACTCACTGATGGGTCAGTCATTACAAACAACACTCTGTCTTTTACAGTCTGTTTGAAACTTTCAAAAGATACAAAATGTAGGATTGAATTTGAGGGACATGTGTATATCATAATGGATAATGCATCTAGAATATATTTAATGTGATGAAACAGTGCAGCCATAAAAAAACATGGAGTCTTGGGTTTAAACATCCTAATCAGTGTGAACATCATAAAGCTTTAATGAAGAACTTAAACAACCTGATACAAAATCTATTTGATCCTGTCAGGTAGTGTGGACTTCACTGTGTAATCCTTGACAAGTCTGTAGTTGTGTATAATTTACTGTAGAGTCACCTAGCTCATAATTTCTGATAAATTAAACTAAAATTAGAAATAGCTTGTCCAACCTTAAAGCTACCCAAGAAAAAATGGTAGAAGTGGATTTTAAGAGGTTAAAACTCTGCACTACGCAACTGTGGGAACAAAACAACTGTATCATAGTGCTGTCAGATTAGCCAAACACATACATCTAGAATTAAACCAAAATATTCCTAAGAACAGGTGAGACAAAACAGTATACGTAACAGGAGCTCAATGACATCATAAATAGAAAAGATACTGGCTAAGAAGGTTCAAAGCTGGAACAGCTGCAGTCAAAACTATTTTCAGATCTTTTAGCTTATTAATTAAAATACCAAAAGTAACAGGCAGAGTCAGGATAGACAGGGATGTACTTAAAAGGACACTTTGCCAATGTTCAACTAGGTCTGTGTCACTGCGGTGGGAGAATGTGTGCAGATGCAGTGTTAATCCACCCCCATGCTGCCAGCTTCCAGAGCTCTGTGTCTTTCAATGAGCAAAAATATGGTGAATGATGTAAAACGCATAATTTCGGTTGGTGGACGGGCAGGGAGCTCTAGGAGCTTGCATTAACCCCCTTCATCTACACACACTCCCCACACCGCAGTGACACAGACCCTCTTAACCCTGTGTCAAACAAGCTGCATTTGGTGTCCTGGGTTGGACCTCTTTAATTAGTAACTTGTATTCTGACAGGACAAACTTTCTTCAACATTACCATGGGAGGTAATTGTAGGGTCTGACAGTTATTGTGATCAAATTAATTAAATAAAGGGAACAAAAACTGTTCTGCTTTTCCATTATTTTCAAAACCAGGTCAGAGATTTCTGCTCTGCAACCATAAACGTGACTGTTAAAAAAAGGCCCCTAAAGCACTGATGACGGATGGCTGAGGGGTAAGAGAAAGTATGTCATCATCTCCGCTGCTCGAGTGTGGACAGGGCAGAAATGAGGGCATTAGGAGGAATCTGTGAAATCTCTGAGGATTTCTCCTCCAGTCCACACAGCTCTATGCTGGCTGGGAGGAGGAACACAATGTTGCTAAAAATGAATTTCTCTCACCTCCAAAAATGTAATAGGGTGGAAAAAACCTACATACTGCAAGGACGGGGAGAAAGTGACTTCTGCCTGATTCTGTCAAACGCTGCAAATTTATGAGGCGCTGCCTCAGTGTCTGATCTCTGCTGACATCTCAGTTTTCACCTTGTAAAGGGGCTGAGCTCTGACTGGGTCCTGGATTTGTGAATGGAATCAAGGTTAATTTGTGCCTACAGCTTTGCTAAGCATTAGGTTTTAAGGAGCACTTTATTACCATGCCTTTATTTGGGATTGCCTTTATTTTTCTCACCAGGCTACTGGAAGCCCTGTTATTTGACAATTTGCGGCAGGAAAGCAAAATGAAAGTGATGTGTTTTTTCAGTCAAGGAAAAAGTTGCTCCCCTTACCACTGATCACACGTTGTAACCACGATGCACGTGGGAAGTATACTCATTGACGGATTAATGCCTTGTTTCTCTCTCTGTTTATATCTCGCATATCGTGCACAACTGCTGAACATCAGTGCAAAGTTGTGCCTCTAACCTTCTTTTGGCACCTTGTCCATTTCTACATTGACAATGTTTTGCCAGCAAAGTGTGGGGGTAACTGTCAAACATAATTGTTCTCCACACCCCATTAGCATGCCCAGTGGAAGATACATAGGCAGGGGGTCTCCCATCAGCCTGTCTGCAGGTCCATATGCTTGTTCACAAATAATTTAAGATTAGTTATAGTCTTAATCTGTTTCTCTCTCTGTTTATCCTCCCAACACACATACTGTATAAGCGCAAGCCTTGATAGACGTTATGAGAAAAGAAAACACAGACAAGAGAATGAACAAGCATAAAATGAAGGTGAAACAGAAAGACCTTCCAGGAACACTGAAAAAGTGTCCACACAGATTTCACGTACTGCTGAATACTGAAAAGTGCTGAAAAGCTTCGATGATGGACTGGCTACCTCAAAGTAAAATGATCTACTGTCGTTAAATATCAGTATATTGTTGTTGGGGGCACATATAACAAGGAGAGAGAAAGAAAAATGCAATATAATCAGACTGTGACACATTTAGAGTCAATTCTACAAAAAAACAGTCTACTATCGCCATTAAAGCTACAACATTATTATTCAGCTTCTTTTGCCAAATGATCCCGTTTCTGATGTTCTGAGGTGCAGGTACTGGTTTGCAGTTCAGACATTGGGGCAGTGGGAAGAAATGCTATCACAATCCACAGCAGCATTACCCTGTCCAAATTTGGTCAATCACCCAGTAAGATAAAATCACACCAAATAAATGGGCCCTGTGTTGCAAGGCACAGTGTCAGAAAAGTGTGCTGCAATCAGGGTTTTTGGCGGTGAGTGTCAGCCCCTGGCATCTCAGCCAGTTGGGCTCCCTAACCTGACTAATAATGTGCTTTTAACACCCACAATCCATCAGTTTCAAACTCTCTGCTGTCACTCACCTCTCCTTGATGGACATCTGTTTGGCGGACATGCCGTCAGACAGTCGGTCTCCAGAGTCTGTGGGGGACAGCAGATCTCCAGAATGGACACTGTGCCTGCCGATGTCCTCGCTGGGGTCCAGGGGCAGGGACTGGGACTTGACTAACGCCTGGGGAAAGGACTGGGGTTTGGGTGGTGTCTGCGGAGGCACCTGAGGTTTGGGCTGAGGCTGGGGGGCTGTCTGTGGGTAAGGCTTAGGGAGAGGCTGGACGAATCCCTGAGGTTTGGGCTGGGTTTGTGGAGACTGAGTGAATGGTTTGGGGTAGGTTGGTGGGGGCTGAGAGGGCTGGGAGTACGGCTGAAGATGGATGTCGACCGAAGGTTTTGGGGGTGTTGGAGGAGGCTGCTGTGTGAAGGGTTTAGGGAGAGTTTGAGGAGCCTGGATGGTGGTTTGCTTCTGCGGCTGGCTGCTTGTAACGTGAGACACTGTCCTGGATGACACTTTAGCTATCAGGGGCCTCAATGGCACAGGATGATCTGGCAAATCTGAAAGAAAAGTACACAGTGTATAGTCATGTAGTTACAATGTCTCAACTTCAACTGGTCAAAATGACCCACTTGTTATCAAAGATGTGGCACCTACAGCACTATTAGTATGTTCTTTTCCTCTTTCTTTTAATGTTATAATCAAGAATGAATGAAGCGACTGATAATTGTTTTTCATATATTATATTGTACGGCAACAAAACAAAAAATTGCCAAAGCTGACTCTAGTGGACATAACAGTACTGCCTTTTTTCCAAGTATATAGCAAGTTCTTCAATTGATTTCCTAACAAGCAATCATTGTTTTTTATATATCTCAGTGGCTCTGCACACTCACACAGTTATTTTAACTGATTCAAACTCTTATTACTTTAAGACTGGGTACTACTAAGTAGAATACTTGCAAGATATTCCACCCTAAAAGGTACAACAAAACTAAAAGGAGGGTCGCAGAATGTCGATCAAGAACAGTTTGTACACTCACAAAAAGTCCTGAAAAGAAGATCAGCCAAAGTAAAAAGCCCTGTGTGAGTGCAACATGGATGTCATTAAATAGTTTGCATGGATGCCTCAAAATTTAAGATTTATTTATTTATTATCATTAGACAGTAATAGTGGAGAGATGACAGGAAATTAAGGAGAGAGAGATGGAACAAAGGTACTAGGAATGTAGTTGTTCGTGGTCTGTGTCTTAACCCCTGAGCCACAGGGGCACCTCCAAAATTTCAGAGTTAGTTGTAGGGTTGAACAATTTTTAAAATGTCTATTGCGATTATTTTTGACTGATACTGCGATTGCAATATGATTTGCATAAGTAGAGGGATGGATCATTCTCATTTTCACTGACAAACATATAAAAATGAATATGGTGTGACTTCAGCAGGGATCTGTAATAAACAAAGATGTTATCTTGAGTCCATGAGGCCAGGTCATCTCTGGTGTAGGTCAATATTTAATATAAAATGGTATTTTGACACATATTATGCCTTTAACAAATATGGTTCCTTCTGCAGTTTTAAGACTGCAGGAGGTTATATTTTGATTACAATAAAATTTGGGTTACTTCTTCAGCCCTAGTTGGATGCACTCACTACATCCATTTTTACTCATTCTCTGATCAGCATAAATCCCCTGTGTAACCACTACTCATCCCTGAAACACATGAAGCTGATTTTGTAGAGAGGAAATGTGCTATGTATCATGCCAATTCTGCTGTGTACAGTATAGTGGTGACATCCTGGGGACTCATCTCACATTTGGGGACAAAACACTGGTTCCCACAAGGAAACTACTTCATCTTATCTTTTCTTCAGTTAAGGTCAGGGTTAGGGTCAGTGTTAGGCATCAAGTGTTAAGCCTGCAGGGAATTAGACTAAGTCAATGCAAGTTCCTCTAGCCTCATAATACTATAGTCTAATAGACTATACTTGAGTGAAGATCTGCCCATGCAGGACTAAATAAGAGAACAGCCTGCAGACAAGGCATCCATTGTGTCCTTCCTGTCCTCTACCTGCTTCATGTAAGTGCCGACCAATTGTTCTGCACTCTCTCACTGAGTGCTTTCATCTCTCTGTGTACTGTTTGTGTGCATGCATGGGAAAAAGACCACCCCTGGACACATTCTGCAATAGCACATAAAACAGGTCAGGCCTATTATACTGTAGGATGTGCAAGGCTAACCCACAGGCGTTAATATGGTGCATGGGGACCACAGCCCCTTTATAGGCCATGGCAGTGAGCACACACAGTTCGATTTCAAAATCTCTGCTGTCTGTTAGCTGACAAACAGCATGTCAGGAAAGGTCTTCCTCTTTCTAGACAAAGGGAGCTACGAGGCAAATGCATGGAAAAATATGCTAATTAGATGCAGCCTCAGACGTCTCTCTCTCTCTCTTCTTCACACACTCTCTCGCTCTCTGTATCAGCCAAATCAAATACCCCCAGCTGGGACAAGTGTGTGTGCAGCCGGCAGAAAGCAATCATGCGTGGGAGCATGCTGCATAAGACAATGAGGATAATGAGAACAGCCCCTTCCCTGGACATTGCTTCCTCTATTTTTGTCACTACCTGTCTTTTTTTCTTTATGTCCCCTCCGTTTTCATCTCTCTTCCCACATCCCTCCTTTCGCCCTCAGCTACTCGCATCTCTTTATTGCTCTTTCCCCCACACCTCTCAATCTGTTCTCTGTGTGATTTGTCAGAGAAGCCTCCTACCTGAGATGCCTGGCTGGCTCCGGCCGCTGCTCCTCTCCTGCTCCTGTGTGGAGGAGCTGTGAGCTGCCTCTCTCAGGTACCCTCCTCTTCCTCTTCCTCCTCCCTCTGCTTTCTCCCTGCTCTCCTGGGAGTGCCCGTCTGCAGCTCTCCAGCTGGGCAGAGGCTCTGACTCGCCCCTCCACAAAGAGGGTTCGGCAGACTGCTGAGGCTGGGGATGCTGCTGCTGCCTGCCGTCCCGGTCCCTGTCGGGGGAGTGCAGCTTTCCCTTAATGCTGCCGTCTTGGATCTCTTCTCTGGCTCCTCCCTGCTGTCTCCCCCTAACCTCCTCCTCCTGACGCTCTCTCCAGCCCTCCTCCACTGCCTCCCCCTGCTGTCTGTGACCAGCAGAGGAGGTGGGACCAAGAGGAGCCCCGAGTCTGTCTCGGCTCTCAGGGAGGAGAGGGGAGGAGTTGAGCTCAGGCTCAGGGTGGCCAGGGTCCCCACTCTGGGTCATGGAGAAATACCTCAACGCCCTCTCCTGGTGGCTGGTTGTGGTGCTGGAAGCCTGTTGTTGGGCAGGGATGTAGGGGGCGGCGGTGGACTTCCCTGGATGGAGACCGTCATCATCGCCGACGCCGCTGCTGCCTGGCGTGATGGTTACTGTGGTGACAGAGGCTTGGGAGGTGACGGCTGCCACAGAGCGGATCAGCGAGGCAGACAGGGGCTCCAGTTTGATCTCACCTCCGTTTCTCAGCTGCGGAAACAGCAGGAATCATGTCAGAAATTTGGGGCAGATAAAATGACAACAGGAGAGCTAAAAGGGTTGACATGGAGATGGGATGGGTTAAATGTGGTTGGCGCAGGTAAATTAGAGATTAATGGAGGTGTGTGTTGCTGTTACAGAAGCTATTTGGTGATGAACAGATGGATGGATAAAAGAATAAAGTAGGATGACAAATAGGATTAGAGGTGGGAAAGAAACAGATGGATGAAAGAGGGGAAAGGCAGCGGCAATCAAAGCAAATTAGGGAAAACATTTGAGTAGTTCAGGTTTGCCCGTGAAGCCACAGCTGTATAGCAACTCTGTCATTCACAAAATGGCAGCAGGAAGCACAAACGGAACCATTAAGACAAACAGACAAAACATTTACCTTCACAGGTATCATCTGACACTCATAAGCTTCTAAGCTATGTCATTAATAAACTATTTTGTCTGGATCTGGTCTGGTGGCATTTATTTATGTTAATATTTGCTTGTTAAACAACTTATCATTTGATTTATAAAATGCATGGAATAATCAGTGGTGTTCTTAAAGGGAAATTCCAGTATATTTCAACCTGACTTAATATCATAAATGTGGCCAGTGTGACTCTATGGGTCACGCTGACTTGCATCAGGACTGTCTAGATGAGGACAGTGAATAAAAAACCTTAACATCTATAGTCGATGAACCCCTGAGTGATGAACGCAAGTTACAAAATCACACCAAAAATACCATTGCGCTGATAATGTGACAATAAATATGACTTTTGGTGCTTTCAGAAAATATTTAATAAAAATGATTGATGTGATGCTAGAAGTCTGTAATGTCTTGATGATGGCCGAGCAGATTGAGGCATTTTTTTGTGCATTTAACTCAGCTAGAGAGATCAAATACGTTCAGGGAATCATATCACTTGCCTGTAATACAGCCTTAAAGGCCAGAAAACACAACACTAAAGCTGTATCACGATTAAGATAAATATAGTGTGTTGTATATCAAAATGTGCCCCGTCTCTTCTTCCAACAGCTCCAGTAGAGATGCTTAAATTCTACACTAGACTACTGCCAATTAATTTTGGTTGCAATACAAGGTCTCTGTATTGACCCTCACACATTCCTGCACACAGCCAGATCCATCCACACACTTATTCCCCAGATAAGCTGATTTTTTTTTTTTGCTAGTTTATTCAGGTTGGGAGGAAGCCTGGATAAACTAGCATGCAGTATTTGCAGTCAAATAATCCCATGCTTGTTATGCAATAAACAAGCATATCATAGAAGCTGCTTACATCCAAAAATGAGGAGACATGGAAAACAAACAAGGTACCTTAAACGTTCACATTAATTTCTCATAACAAAGCAACATCTACCACTGAGGCATATCAAACTTCAAAGTACACACTGGACTGCATTTATGGACATCATCAAACTCAGCTCAGTTACTGTAAGCAAGACAAGACAACACTGGTCACTAGCGGGACCAATCAGGACAGTCAATAGACATCAATCAGAAGCTCTGTACAGGCAGTCGGGTCTTACATGTTCTCCCTGATTGGCCTCTAAGTCACCGTTACACACCGCAGAGGTTACCGGTGGCTCAGCTTCCTGTGTAGACATCAGTGATTGACTATTGAGAATACAACATGTTTGGGTTTCAGCGCCTTCAGGGAAGCTGAGGAAAGAATCTGAATTCTTATCCTATTTTTGCATTGTAGTTCCTCTGTGAAGAATATATCTGTGTCAGGTGGTGACACATCGGGCAACGTTTTGGCAACATGGATGGAAGAGTATTCCACGAACAACATCATCATCAGCAACAAAGTGAGATTAAAGGTCACAGATATATTCCTTGATGCAGATGATCCTTCATAATTAAACAAACAACACTCTGCTGCACACTGACAGACAAAATGGTTCCCTATATGCAGTATTTCTGAGCTTCCACGTGTGAATTGTTGGTTATTTGTGACATCTAGAGGCGACTGGATTAAAAACTAAAAGCAGAATAAACTCTGTGACCTCTGTTCATTTTGTAGTATCTGAGTCATCCAGCTGCACAGAGAATCATGTAATTCAGCAATCACACACCACAGGAAACTGGTGCACTGCAAAACACCCACTGTAGTGTAAGTGACCTGGAAGTGAATCGTCTGTTGCTTCAGGCCTGTTTACCATGAAAAGATCTTACATTCAAATAATCTTCAGAAGCAGTGTTCCCCATTTCATTTAATTCACAATGTGTTCTGCACATCTGTTCTATTGTGCTACTCACAAATGTCACAAATTCCTGCTTTCACTTTTGTTGGTATGCTATTGTGCTAACTTGACGTTGGTGTCTGCACCTCTGACATTTGGCCTGCACAAAAGTGTTTTTGTGAATGTTTCCTCTTTACTTCATTCATTACTCATTCATTTTTCTTTTGTGGGGGCAATTAGGATGGATGCCATCAAGGTGGATGAGTGGGTTTGGGATGAGAAAGCAGAGAAAAAGTTAATCTATTTTAATGGTGTGGGCTGAAATCTACTGAATTAGTTTATTCTAGAAGCTGCAATCATCATTGCTGAATGTTGTTAGTTTTGTGCTGAGAAGTGTAGAAGGAATAAATTAGAAGAAGTAAGACCCTCCTTGATCTTGAGAATTTTCCTGATTTATAGTTCACATTTTATCTCTGAAAAAGAAACTGTTGTTGTAAGAGATGCAGAATTTTCTTTAAAGAAAAAAAAAACGTGCATGTAGTAAAACCTACCTGCTCCACCTCTCCTTGGGTAATGGGTTGAGTCTGGAACCGGGCGTTGGCCCTGCGCTGGCGGGTGTCTCCGCGGGCCCCCTCTGCGGTCTTGCCTGTAGGCTGAGCGAGGCGGTTGAAGAGGGCCATCTTCTCAGCCAAGGTGAGGGTGGACAGGTCCGGCTCATCAGACATAAGCTCCTGGCCATCTCCCTCCACCCCAGCACTGAGAGCTTGAGCTGGTTTCTGGTGTTCCTGGGTCTCTTTCTCCTGATCCTGGACTGCTGAGCTTGGCTGAGAGGAGGCCTGGATGCTGAGGAGAGACAAGGGGATATCCGGGGTGTGAGGGACGGGCATAAGTCTTCTAATAACCATTTGATTTCAAATGAAAGCTCAACTTCTGGACTAAGAAGTGTGTATGTCTTATATAAAAATGACATTTTCAGTGTTACTGGTGCTAAAAAAATCTTGTCTGGTTATTAAACATGCATTACCATCAGGATCAGTGCACAGATTACAGAAATTTAAGATTTTTTGTATTTTAAGATTTAATATGTTAGAGTCATAAATTCTAATACCGGATATGGTGTCTAAAATTAAACAAGAGAAAAGATATGAGGTGCTATTTTTATGTCAAGAATAAAACACCACATCCAGTTGCCTTTGACTCAGTATCTATAGATATCCTGTGACATGGAAGAATAAAGGATGATTACATTTCAGTTTTAAACGCAATAACTGCAGCCTATCTCTATTCAAACAAAACACCTAAGTAATTATGTTTTTACCTAACTTGCATTCTTGAGAGATCAAAAATGAATGTGTTCCTTTCCTTTGCAAAGTATCAAAAAAACTGAGCATACAAGCAGCAAATACCAGCTAGTAGGTAAATAACTGTGACCACTGTATCAGATTACAAGCACAGCAACATAGAGACATAAGTAGATCAGCACACATATGCCAGATAATCATATAATGCACTCGGATGTTTGCAGGGGTTATGGCGATCTTGCGGCGGTGTGCTAAGTTAAACCAGGGTTGGTAAACAAACTGCAGGACACGTGAACCGAGACATGCAGAGAGCTTTAACTGGCTCAACCTCTGACCTTTCCATGAGATATGTAACCTTTTTCTTCACTGACATTAGTGACCTGCATGGGAGAGACACTGTGAGAGGGAATGCTCGGAAACTAGGCATGGAAAGTACTGAATGAATTATTGTGTAAACACCGACTTCTTTCCCCTATAAGGTGCACAGCTAAGAAGCAGCACATGAGGGGGGCAGAAATAACAAGGTAAGATGAGCTGGATGAACAGATCAGCACTGCCGCCAGGAGAGGGAGATAGAGAGTAAAATGTCTCTGTGGCACATTCACATGGTTCAGTACAAACGACAGATGAAGTTAATGGGAGGACGCAGGCACACTTCGGGCACAAAATCTCACTTCCTTTGTAGTAGAGTTATAATGTATAAATGTGTGGCTGTCTTTATTGCTTAATTGCAATGACATCTCTGGGATAATAGCAATAAATCCACTTATTAAAATACTTTGATTTGTTAAGAGTCAGAGTTTAAGAAGTCTCTTTCTGAATCTTTTATCCCTTCACATTTTTTTTAATAAAGAGAAATGTACATTTTTGTTAAATTTCTACTGCAACCAATCCATGGTAATTTCTAAACCCATGGTGTTCAATTGAACTGAGATCTTGAAAATAATTAAAACCCAGATGGTTTTCATGCAATAGAGACATTCTGTTTGTTAAAGTAAAACACAACCATGAACACATGCACACACATCAGATAGAGGCACATAAAAGTTAGCAGCCCAGCCCAGCTGTACCTGATGCTGGCCACACTGGTGCTTACTACAGTGGGACTGGGGACCCGAGTTACATTAGTGTGGACTCCAGGAGGTTGTGATGATGTGGCAGGATCACTTTAGAGTGAATAAAAGGAGGTATAGATGGAAAAATTGAGATACAGATAATGCAAGGCAAAGAAAAATATAGTCACTAAAAAGCGGGGAGAGGAGAAGTTAACAAGTCAAGAAAGAGGTGACAGAGGTGTCGGAGACAGAAGGAAAGGATAGGGGATGAGCCGAAAATCACTGACAAGCACAGGTAAAAGAAAAACCTAAAAATAAGAGAAGAACAGAGCACTAGCATATTTTCTGTAGTAAAATACAGCTATACACACAAAATCCAAGCTCTACCTTGAAGCATTGACCACCTCCTTGTTGGTGACGGGTTGCGTGTGTGATCGGTCCTGAACCCTTCTCAGACGCCTTTCTACAGCAGCATTTCGAGAGCGTGGTTTGGGAACACCTCCGTCAGATGTTCTTTCAAGCTCCTGGAAGAATATGTCAGTGAAACATCAGTAATCGGTTCAGAGGAGTTGAGGCCATAACAATAATATATAAAGTGAGAAGAAACAATATCTATTTGAATGCCTGTGAACACCCAGTTAACTAAATATGGCACCTGAAATTAAATTACACTTCCATTTGCAATTAATCTGAACAAAACTCCAGCTTTTGATTTTGGGATTACTTTAAAACATTGCCCAGTTAAGAATATACTGTATTATTCATCTGTCCTTATGACTGAAATGTACATAAAGTAGGAAGTGTACCCTGAAGAGAGACCTCTTCGCAGCCACACTCATCTTGGCTCTGTCATCCAGTTTTTCTTCATCTAATAAAACGGAGAGAATAATTATGTTATGTGGCATCAACTGTATTCAAACTGCTGGAAAAATGGCATAAAAACTTCCTTAAATTATTTAGAATTATGACTAAACTTACCCTGTGGATCCTGTAGCTTTGATGGGCTTAGACAAGACCTGCAGAAAACATGAATATACATCAGGCATCACTATTCAGACTACATTTTTAATTTAAGGAAACACTGGATAGTATTATGATTTGAATGACACCCTAGATTCATGCGCTGCCATCCGATTCAGCTCATTAAATAAATAAATCATGTTAATAAAATTATTCTGAAGAGCTCCTGCAGATCGCTACAGAGGGCCCCTCATGTACCTATCTGACTCCAGCCGTTCTGCAGAGGTGATGGGCTGGGTTCTAAACCTCTCCGACATGCGACTGTCTCCTGGAGTGATGTAGCGTCGAGGCCTCCGAGCACCCCTGTCCCGATCACTGCCGCTAGCTGGATCTACCTCCATTGCTGACAGATCTACTTTAGTAGTCTCACTTTTAGAGTGGTGTATAGATTTAGAAGATTGACGAGGACAACAAATAGGAGAGGTAGAAATAAAAAACTATTAACAACAGTTGTTTCTGATGTTGTTTTGGTAGCAGCAGTTTACCAGAAACTGCCGTCAAGTTAGAAAAACAGGGCCTCAAACATTGATATTGGTGCACACGCTAAGCAACTGTGAAGAGTCATTAGCCAACGTTAACATGCAACAGCAGCCAACTTCCAAAGGGCAACTTGCAAGAACTGATGCTAACTTGCACAAGTACGTTCAGCTCCAGAAAAATTGCAGCCATTACAATAAATGTGATAATGGTAGATATTATAGTAATAAACCTTGACACATTTCATGCCACAAAATTAAATTCTATCAGGATAATTGTTTTGGGTCACTGGATTATTCATATGCCACTGCAGAGTTAGACAGTTATTTAGCGATGCAACACAGAGCCCATGCCAGTGGACCTACAACTCAGGTTTCCGGTTGGCATTCTCCAGATAAGAGTGTCGCAGCTGTGCTACTGACACCCTGGTGTCCAGGGCACCCATTTCCCCGTTAGCCATCCCTGATGAAGGGACGGCCCTCGATGTCTCTCTGCCGGCTGTTGCCCTCTCCATGCGATATACGGCAGAATGCTGGCTTATACCTATGTCTGACATGGAGCGGGTTCGTATCTTGGGCTTGGGTCCTCCGCTCATCTCCGCGCTTCTGTGTTTGGCCTGGGTCAAAGAGGAGCCCTTCTGGAGGTAAACAGCTGAGTCAAACCTCCCTGATGGATCCGGCTGCTGCTGATGTTGCCTCTGAGGCTCGAAGTTTTCCCTCGGTTGGGGGTCTTGTTGTTTTCTGCGTGAGTCTTGCGGCTGACTTGGAGGCTCTTGTCTTTGGAGCTCAAACTCTTGCTGTTTTTGTGGCTGCTGTTGTCTTTGAGTCTCTTGTGGCTGCCTCAAGCGGTCGTACTGATGCTGCATTTGAGGATCTTGCTGTTGAATTTGAGCGCCATATTGTCTCTCTTTGGGTTCATACTGTTGTTGCGTTGGGGGCTCTTGCTGCTGAATCTGGGGCTCTTGATGATAGACAGGCTCTGAGGATTGATGTTGCCTGGGCTGCTGGTGTACAGAGGTATGGGAAGGCTGCATAGATCTAGACACTCTCTCCTCATGGCTGTCATGTGTAGAGAGATGCTCTTTCCCTCTTTCTCTGATCCTCTCGACATTTCTCTCCCTCCCCCTCTCCCTTGGTCTCTCCCGATCCCAGTCTTCCTCACCTCGACTCACTCTCCTCCGTTCTGGGCTGTAGCTCTGCCAGTCCATGTCTTCATGGCGACCCCTGTGAATATCATCCACACTCTTTTCCCTTCGGCGGATCTCTGAGGGCAACACAGCTTTCCTGCTCTTAAGCAGGCCCTCTGTATGGGCCTCTTCCTTCAGGGCCTGCCTGGCCTCCAACCTTGCCTCCTTGTGGGCTGCATGGATTTGGTCGGCACTGACTCTCCTTCGTGGTTGTACTTCAGGAGGTCCAGGAAGTTTGGCAGAGGCCACTGGGGCAGGGATGGCCAAATAGGGCTGAGAGTCAGCAGCAGAACCATACTGTTGGTATTCAGGGGTGGTGAGAGGGTAGGCTGTTTGGCTGTGGGCAGGATGGTGGCCTGGGCTGGACTGAGGCTGTGCAACAGTTCTTTGCTGGGTGGGTTCTGGGCGTTGTGGTGTATACTGAGCAGTGTTCCCCTGAGTACGTTGTCTGCTACCGTGGTGCCTGTCTGAACTCCAGTCAGGGGGCTTCTGGACAGTTTCATCCCTGGACAATCGTTCCCTTACTCGGATTCTTGAGGAAAGGAATGAATAAGGGACACTGAGATTCCAGTTCAGTTAAAGTCCTACGGCACTTTCTGAATTCAACTCAAACGAGAAGTGACTAAAGAGCAAACAAGCTTTTTTTCTGTGGGACACAAAGGATGGTAAATGAACACAAGCCACAATTTTACTAGCCAGCGAGATATTTTGAGTTAGAGTGGTGTCTCTAAACAATAACTGGCTACTTGCATAGGTGGTCGGCAGGGCAGACAAACTTAACACCTACAGTTAAAATCTACAAGTATTTGAGTGATTTTAATCTTGTGCACGCTTCATTTAATCCCCACTAAAAACTGCATATTGCGAAACATATTGTACAAACGTTTATGACATGAGACTATCACAGGACCAACTTAAGCTCCCAAGTCCAACACTAGAATTGCAGCAACAAGTTGCCCTGGGTTTGAATTTGAGTCTAAGTTCAAACAACTCTCTCTCTCTCTCTCTCTCTCTCTCTCTCTCTCTCTCTCTCTTTGATGTCTCCGTGCCAAAAAGTAAGCCAAACTATTTTCATCTACAACCTTCTGACCCCTGGTAGCCAAAGGTTGCTCTAATCTCATTGTAGACCACTAAGCCAGACATAATTGATGGGCCTCTGCTTTATCTGACATGGCATGAAGGACTTACACCGTGCTACATGAGTACACACTAATACTAGCTAGCATAAGCAGCTGATAAGGCCACAAAGGCAGTCTGTGCCAGTTGCATACATCGGACATGCAGTTTATACTAAGTCAAATGGCCTCTTTTGAGACACATCAGACATCACAAACAAATGGAGTGTGTTGGATTTCCTTTCTATATTTCTTAATTTTTGCAAGCGGAGCATCAAAGAGCTATGTGAAATCAATCAACCTTTGCTAAGACTCTCTATAAGGGTTTGCCATGCCTCTCTGGATTTCACCTGTCTATACAGCTCAAAGGCTGGTCATGGGCCTTCGTCTTTTCTCAGGCTATCAGCAAGCCAGCTATGCCACGAATCTGGGCCATCGTCCAGTCCAGAAATACATGTATACCCAAGGACTTTAATGGCAAACTCTCCAAGAAAAATCAAATTGAATTAAATATTTCTGGTCATCTGTTTATCTCCAGAATCCTTTCAGCACAAAACTATGTCAGGTGATTAAAAAACCTACATGCATGCTCTCAAGGGGGGATGCAAACCTTATGCAATGACATTGTCAAAGTCACTGACAGGGTACAGGACTCAGATGTAATTTCATAGGGCCAACAGACCAGAATCTGAGGAGGGGGGATCTGAGTGCAGCCTCAGCTGGCAAGTGCTGAGTCAGTGGGTCTAGGATTGACTGGGTCAGGGCATTGAGCTGACTAATGTTGTCACCCTATCAACTCTGGTTCATTAACACCACTCAACTGTTCATAAAACCCAGGCCACATAAAGCCTCAACTTATTTAACAAGATTGATGGTTTTGTGTTGATAAACAAATGGTCACTTTTACAAAGTTCTGGGTGTGTTTCTAAAGACTTATGTGTCAGAAGTGTTGTAACATAAAGTGGGTCAAGTACCTGTTTCCTGCAAGGTCTTTTTGGGAAAAAATATTCAGTTAGCAGAAACTGTTCTTCTACCACATTTTAAGAGAGCAAAGAGAACAGTACAATTTAGTGAAGCAAGAATTTAACTAGAAAACTTTTTGCATGATTCTCGGTGGAAATAGATGGGATGAAATCCTGATTCCAACACTATAATGGAAATAATCTTAAAGGAGCAGTGTGTGGGATTTAGTGGCATCTAGTGGTGAGGATTGCAGATTGGAACCAGCCAAAACTTCTCCCATATGCCAAGCATGAACTCCTGGTTAGGATTCTTTCAGTGCTCATTATTCTGGAGGTTTTTACAGGAAGCCAAATTATCTGCAGCAGTATTTTCCTCTCCAAAACCACTAAAAACACTGAATAAAGCAGTTCCACCTCACAAATCAGTATTTCTCCGACACTGTTTTTATCGTCACAGAGTGGCAGTTAGACTAACACCTGCTAATTTGTGCTCAGATTTTTTTTATCTAATAACATAATGGTCCAATATGAAGGATTTAAGAAGATATATTGGCAGAAATGGAATATAATATAAGTACGTTTTCTTTAGTGTATAATCACCTGAAATAAAGGATTGTTGGGTTTTCCTTACCTTAGAATGAGCAGTTTATATTTACATAAGGAGCGAGTCCTCATTTATGGAGATCGCCATGTTGACTGCCATGTGTCTATAGTAGCCCAAAATTGACAAATCAAACAGTGGCTCCAGATAGGGCTATTTGTGTTTTTGCGTCAGGCACTGTAGTACTGTAATTAGAAGTCCATCTGCAACAAGCACTGTTGGAAAACCACTAATTTGTATTTGTGAAACAACTAAATTCAGTATTTTCACCAGTTTAATTTTTTTGGAGAGGAAGAAACTCCAAGCTCCCAGTATAATCCCCCTGAACGTCTCGATTTTAAGTTATCAGAGAAAAAAGGTGAGCACATATTAGGAGGTGCTAGGTAAACTGCCTGTCTCCAACATGCCAAACAGCGTCAGAGATGCACTGATTTGTAACATAAAAGTGCTTTATTCAGTGTTTTTACCAGTTTAAATCACTGGTCCATTCATTTTGGAGAGGAAGAGACCTCTGCGGATAATATGGCTCCCAGTAAAAACCTCCTGAACAATGAAAACTGAAGGAATTCTAATCGGGAGAAGTTTCATCTGGTTGCAATCTGAAATCCTCATCACTAGATACCATTAAATCCTTCCTAAAAACCCCGAATAAGGCAGTTTCGTGTAACAAATCAGTTTTTTCCAACACTGTTCTGCCTGTCTTGGAGGAGCTGCTAACTATGATGGCTGACATGAAAATTTGAATGACTCTTGCTAGAGCCAGTCTTTTCTGGGGCTACTTAGAAACATGGCAGTGCAATATGGTGGACTCTGTGGAGGGTACTTTTCTGTTTTGGTTTTGCTTTTTTTTGCGATTATAGCATAAATGCAAGTCACGACAGCAAAAAAGTGAGCTTGAAAAATTCTGCTCCAGAAATAGAGATGAAAATGAGTATATGTATACAGTAAATCTTTTGATGAATAAATGTTCAGCTATAAGACGAAGTTAGGGATTTAGTTTGTCTGTTGAAAAACGTAAACCCACTCAGATTCACAAACTTAAAATACTTGTTAAATAGAAGACCACAACACCAGTTAATAAGGGAAGTATTACTGAATGAAATATAATATCGCATTGTTAGAAGGTATACAGGAATGAGTTAGCTGCAAGTCCACCCAGAACGTGTTTTTAAAGTGCTGGCTTATCATCTTGTTACTTTCCTTTATTTTAGGTGTTTCCAGAAATATTACTCTATTAAATACGTATAACACTGTTTTGGAGACATTTAGAACCTTACATGAACGAGATTAAAGTGCAAGAAAAATGAAATGTCATTTAATTACACAATGATTTAGCACCTTCCTGAGCATCAAGTAAATGCTGCCAGCTTAAGCACATGTACCCGGTGGACAACAGGGGCTTTGTAGGGTCTTTTCACTGATGGCATCCTGAGCAGACCGTACCTTGAAGGCCAGCTGAAGACTGCCTCTGTTTCACTCTCTGAGTCTGTGTTGAGAGACCAGTCGCTCTTTGACAGGGCGGCCAGGCTACAAGATGATGTTCTGACAGTGTCAAACCCTGAGGGAAACTTCATATCATACTTTCAAAGATCAGAGCAAAGAGAGCTGCACTGATCAGCTGAACCACAATCACGAACATCTTAAGATACTGAGCAGTTTGAATATTACTTCTGCCAAGGAGGTGATGTTTTTAGTTCGATCTGTTGGTTTGTTTGTCAGCAGGATGATAAAAACAACCAGCGTCATAATTTTCATGAAACTTGGTCATCCCAAATCCCAAATCATGGGATGAAAACACAAATTATTTTTCACTTTTGTTAAGAGGCAGAGGTCTGCGCTCTTCTAGGGACCTTCTAGTTGTTTAAATGTTGCTCAAAATACTGTCATTTAAATGTTACTACTTTTAATTATTACAGAATCATTTTTGCTGAAGTCACTTCTTTACCTTCATAAATATGAATACTACTATTTATAGGTTTCAGTTCATGGCACAGCTTTTCACTTGTCTCTGCTTCACTGCCGTCACGTCAAATTCTTTTCTTTTTACATCGACATTACTTGACGTATGTTACACTACTCATTCCTTTTGTGGTAGCACATTCAAGTTATAATAGAAAGTGACATAAGCACTTCGTTAATGAATCAAGCTGCTGTTAAATCAGGGTTACCTCCGGGGGCAAGCAGCGTAATCATATCCCCTCCAAAACCAACCCTGCAATCTACCCTTCTGCCCTGCAACCTTTCCCTGATGAGCTCCCCAGAGCACCTTTCCATGTGAAACTGGAGCAGGGCAAGCATGACAGAGCTGGGCCCACAGTCTAGAAAGATCCATATACTGGCATACAGTGGTAAAAGAAGCAGGCTTGTTAGCTCAGCAGTTGGTGGACAGCCCAAAACTGCGCCAACTCATGAATATCTCAGTTTCTCCTTTTCAGATTTTTCATTACTTGGATTACTGCACAAACCAAATTCTGGCAGAATATAGCAATAATATTTATGTCAAATACTTTGCTATGATCAAATAAAACTCCATGAAAATATGTATATATGCTCCTGTATAGGGCTGAGGGATTAACTGCATTCAAAGTAGCACTGATAAAAGACTATGCCATTTTCAAATTGCAAAAGCTGCAATAAAAAAAAAAAAATAAAAAAAAATCAGTTGTGTCAGAAATGCCTGGCCCTCTGGACTTCACATGCAGTGTAACTACTGTGAGGAAAACAGGGATTCATGTGGTTTAAACTCTTTCTACAGTATGTATGTATGCTAAAAATACACTGTAGATGTAACATCAGACTTTTCATGGTAAGATCACTCCATGGGCAACATTACACAGCAGCGAGAGCTACCCAGAAAGAAATTTAAAGGCTTTTGATGATAATCTAGGCCATTTTGATATTTAAAAATAGCTATGCAAATGACTTAAATATCTGTATGAAGTAAAAGTAGAGTCAGAATAGGAGAATCTTTTATAATGTGGTGACATCGACAAAAGAAGTGTTTCTAATTGTAGTGTCATTTTAGAGTTATCTACTGTATCAGGCCCTTTTTTGGACTCTGGTAAGTGATCAAAATTCTTCATGTATTTTATGAACATTATAACCAGTTTTTGCAAACTCACCCCTGCCTGTTGAGGATGCTCTGGGCCTGCTGCTCTATGAATAAATCCCCTGGTGAGATGCCGTAGCGAGTGGAGGGCAGGGAGGCCCGGCGGGCGGTGCGAGGGGAGCTGGGCACCGCTGCGATGCTGTAATCCCTGGTGGAGGCGGGGCTTGGCTCCTGGTGGGAGGCATCCTGGTGGTGGTGGGGCTGTTGCTGCTGCTGTTGGGGCTGGGGCGGATGCAGCTCTTGGGTTCTTGCTCTAGAGGTGATTGCGCGATCTTGGGCCCCACCGCGCCGATAGTTCTCAATGTTCATTGCCCTTTCGCGTTCCGAAAATCTTCTCGGCCTCTCTTGTGTGGGGGGAGGAGCTTGGTTTGAGTGGGTGGAGCTGGTAGTGGAAACGGGGGTGGGATCTGGTTGAGTCCTCATGTAAACCCTGCCCACTCCAGAACGGTATGGCACCCTGGGCTCCCGTCCTTGTTCCTCACCTTCCTGTTTGTCTTTGTCTCGCCTGGCAGTCGTTAGTCGGTCAGAGATGTCTGTATCACGCCGGGAACGGTAGCGTGGTGTGTAATCAATGTCTGCCTCCTGATCCAGGTGGATACCATAACGTTCTGAAAGCTGGCGGCGGCGTTCAGCTTTGTAGCGGGCGATGCGCTCAGCCTTGGAACTGAGGCTGGTGGGGTCTGAGGGGCCAGTTGTCGGTGTAGAGGAGGTGGATAACGTCACCGGGTCAACATACACCAACATGGGCTCTGGACGGCTGCTGCCAACGCCACCTTTGACCTGATGGGATCTGTCTTGAGATGAGACCTGCTTTTGGGGTGCCTCCAGCTCCTCTCGACTGTAACGCCTCACTGTGGTGAGCAGTGGAAATACTTCATTACTCATCAACAACATTCCCTGACAACCAAAAATCATGCCACATTCATGTCACATGGGAATTACTGTAATTACAAGTTTCTGACTGGTAAATACCGTTCAACCTTAAAGTCATAATTTCAGCTGGACAATAGCGCTATTTTCTAAGCAAGCTTGATTTCACAGACTCACAGCAAAAGAAGGTTCACCCCCCTGGCTCTGTGATTAGATAGTGAAATTGTATGTAATCTGAGTGTTCCCATTGGATATTCAGGAGATAGTGTGAAATGTTGGACAAAGGATTTGTACTGGTAGGTAAAAGCACAAACCGTTTCAATATTAATTTTCTGCTCTATCAATGCACAGGTACCAGTGGCACTTTCCTGCTCTCTCCTATTGTAAATGTTCACTACAGTCAGTCTGCTGTTAGGCTGCCTTGTATATCCTCGATGTCAATTTTTTGCCTGTGGTATTGAAAATGGTATCAAATATCAATATTTTCTAAGGTATTGTATCTAAGTCAGAAATTCTAGTGTGGTGAAACCACTAGAATGGATATCGTCCAATATTGACCATGCAAAGTATTGTTAACTAACAAAGACCAACTCTGCAATTTTACACACATCTTGAGTTGTCTACTGACGTAAACATGTACGACCTTCTATCCCACATGACACAAATGTGACACATCAGATATTCATATCAATTAGTGAATTCACTTCTTGCAAAATGCAACATGCAACCCGTTTTATGTTTCACTGACACTGTTACATTCAATAGACCTACAATAGAGCTGCTCAGTATAACCACATGTATCAACTGTTGGCCACTGAGCAGCACCACTGGAGGAGCATGTTGAGGTAACAGGGACAGAAAATTGTCAGGCATGTAACATAAAAAAATCAAATGGTTTACAAAGACTGAATGACAAACATGAGTTCTTTTTCAAACATGAGATCATTTCAGCAATCCAAGTCCACTAAATGCAGCATCAAATATTTTTGCAGTGCATAATGCCATGCTTACCCATCACACAAGGCTCACAGGAATCTGAGGCGCGGGTGTACCGCGGAGGATCCTCCTCCAGCATTCTGTTGGTTACCAAACCACCGGGCACCAGCGCAGGTGGAGCATCACTTTCAATCCCCTCCAGACGCCGGGCTATCCTCTCCTTCCTGTCAAAGACAAAAGGCAGAGGCTAAAGGTCAACAGCTGTTTAGTGGAGTTAGTTTATGAAAATATTTAGACACACTTATGTGAAAGAAGTGAGCCCTTAAGATACCTGTTCATTTCCAAATCCTTTGTGACAGCTCCCTCAAAGTATTTCTTCAACTCTGAAACTGAATGTTAGAACAGATAACATCGTTTAGTACCATATACATCTCAAAAATAATAAACTATTTGTTTAATTCTGAGTTATTTTGTGTGGATAGAAGCAGTGCACACCCTTGGGAAGGACAACCAGAAGTCTGGCATCTGTATCTGAAACACTCTTGACCAAACTGGTCTTGTCACCCAAGGAGAAGTCAGTCTGAAAACTGAATGACAAGACAAAATGTATTATATTCTGAATTCCCAATGAACACAAAAGAAATATTTAATCAAAACAGTTGACAAGAATCGCTTCCTTCTAAATATATATATATATATATATATATATATATATATATATATGATAATTATAGGAGGATGAGCAGCCACTTTATTTCAATCTACTCAGTGATAAAACAGGTACAAAGTTGTAAAATAATTTGTGCCTAGTTTCCTATATAAGCTGTGCGCACAGCTCTGTCTCAAATGCCCTGTCTTAAAAAGGTGAGGGCAGGTAAGGTGAAACTCAGCTGGTGCCACTTCCAACAGGATCCAGCTTAAGAACGAGGTCATCAACTCCAGATTCTCCTCAAAGTAGAAACAGACAATCAAGGTCTCCTCTGGATGTCTTTACATGGCACAATCAACCAGCCAGGATAAATAAACTCAGTATTTAATTGTATTTTTTAAGCAGAGTCGTATAGTTTTTAATTCTTTTTTCTGGACTACACTAGACTGCTTGTCTTTTAGAGTTTATGTTCGAGTGTATCAAAAAGTTGTTGTGTATCTTTTCGCCAGACAACAATGTCAGCCACAGAGCAGCGAATATGCCTCTTCTTATACAAAGTAAATAAAAATACGGAGAAAATACAAAAAAGCTGCTCACCATGTTGCTATCTCTCATCTTTAAAATCTGATTTTATCATTTGAATTATTATCTTAAGCAATGCACACATTTTTGAAAAATATACATAGTTAAATTGGTGAATTTTGTCTTAAAGAAAGTAGGAATGAAGGTAATTGGCTTACTCTGCTTGAGCTCTAACGCTCAACAACCAGAAGGAACTGCAAACGAATGCAAACGGGGGTCTTGCTGCTAAGTGCTCCTGAGGGAGGTATTATAATGCCATGTGAACAAAAAAGTGTCTTAAGATAAGCTGTTCCAGGCATCACCTGCTTTTAATGCTTACTGTGCATGATAAGCTAAAGCGCTCTACTGCAGTAAAACCTATATCCTTACATATCCTTATCTTGATGACAAAGCAAAAATGACACAAAGGTAAATGCTCTTAGAAAACAGAACGTCATTTCTGCAGCTCCACGACACGTTTACCCGTGATTACTGACAAAATAAACACTCACCTTAAGGTTTCTGATGGAAATGAGGCTGAGCTGCAAAGCTTAGCGCAAGATTTAGATCCAAATTCTAAAAAGAGAAACAAGACTCAGTCAGACTTGATTAACAAAGAAATCTACACTCTGCTTTTCAATTAAATAGTCAGTATCTTTGAATATATATGTAGGTACATGGGGAATTTTGCAACATGTTGTTCTTATCAAAATGAACTGGACTTTTTGGCATTTGGAAGTACAGTAGTTCTACTGTGTATCGTAAAAAGACTAACTCTATGTTCTTCATCCATAGATTGGTGAAACGACTGATCATAGTGCACCTGTTAAGACAGCATTCAGATGGAGTATGGGAGAAGGAAAGAGTAAAGGCTGTGCTCAGACCAGCTTCCTCATTAATCTCATTGAGACCTTTGTGTTGGCACAGCAAGGGTCCCGACTTAGAGGGCTCTGGCAAAAAGTGTAGGATCGTCCAGTAGAAAACTACTTTGATTACTTTGAAGCATGGGCTGCATAATTCTACTTTGCAAATTGTAAGATGAAAGATAAAGTGATCGCTGCAGTGATAACTTTGAAGAGTTATAAAGCTCTGTTTGATAGTATCATAAAGCGCTAGACAGTGTTTTGGCATCAGAGAAGCCTTTAAACTCATGGATGTATAACCGAAAGTAGACCTCCTGAATCTTACTTCATTGTCTTCTCGGCATTTTAAGAAACACGTCCTCACTGACACAGCCCGTTATGTTTTTCTAATGCACTATTGCAGGTTTTAGGCACCTGCTAGTGGTTTGTTGATTGATCCCACTCAGCCTACCCATACAAAAAGAATGTATACTATTACGATACTGCATGGTGTCCACAAAACAACAGGTGTTTGACAGACTAGAATAAACTTCAACCCATTCACAAATCTTACTATACTTGGAACATGCTTCACAAAATCTTTTATGAGCCGTTTAAAGTCTAGTCCCATGAAGAACTGACAATTAAAGTAGGTTTTTAATGGTTATATGTTTTTGTAAGTAGTTAACGAGTATCCACAGTATCCATTATCCATTATGTAATAGGATTAATTAAACATTTTACCAGTATTTTACCTTCACCCATTTCTACGATAACTGGTTTAGAGAAGTCACTTTCTCTGAATAAACAACAACAATATGCCGTTCCGTTTTGACAGGACATTTCCAGCCGCAGTATGAGTCACTTGTCGGAAAAGGTTACTCAGAAAGTTCCCAGCTGATAGTTGACCCTTTTGCTCTCACGTCACAGCAACAGCAGCCTGCTGTAAAGTTGTATCCCAGTATAGGTGACAGATCACGTTACTGCCCCAGACGCCTCCAGAACACCTTCAGCCTATTTTGGCCACCAGAGACTGTATGGCCATTCAGCTGGGAAGGTTTGGCAGAAGAAAAAGCGTGGAAGCAAAAGGTGCTGACCTAGACATCAGGTTCAAGGGCATGTCAGTGTTTTGTGTCATGACCAGGTGACATTCAAGAACTCAAAAAGTGACAGGTTTTGATGACACAGGTCAGAACTGGACACAAGCTCGGCCAGAAATCTGGTTTGGAGGTCTTAAAGCATTATTTTGTCTCAAATCCACAATGATTCAAGATTTTGGAAGCCTGTGAAAACATTGTGTACATGTATCTTTGGATCTCTCTGTAAAGCCCCTTGAACAGAAGTCAGTTTGGCTTTCCTTGGAAACGTCTGCAGGTTGACAACAGAACAAGCAGCACAGGGCTCAACGTTGACAGTGCCAGAGAGCAGCTTAGGCTGCTGACGGTCCAAAAGTGAGCGTGGTGAGGAGAGGGATTTTCTATATATATTCAGAGGAGCAAAATAGACTTCCTGGGTGAACTGGGCCTTCGCTTGCACACTATCTGTTTGGAGAGGTTGCTGGTGGAACATGAACAGCCTCCTCCACTTCAGCAGGCAATGATGGAGTGCATTGACAAGGTAGAACATCAGAGAGGAGGAAACAGGGAAAAGCATAACAGCATACGCCTACGAATACAGCATCAAATGAGTGTAGTAAAAATGATCTTTCACTCCACAACTCCTTTCATTCATAGCAGCTTGATGCTAACATTCATGTCCACAGTATGAGATAAAGACCCTCTGCATCTATTCAAAATCTCCCCAAATCCTTGAATGTATAAGACTGGGACGAGTAACCCTTATGCACGTCATGATTCCTCGCTTCACCTGATCCAATCAAGCAAACAGAAGCAAAGCCAACAAGGAAACTTCACAGTCTTTTACCAAGCTGAATCCCCCTGCCCACTGTATCACTAACAGCCACCAAACTCTGTCATTTATCTCAGTAAGGAGCTAAATTGCATTAGCAACATCCCCCAAGCAGTCTAGTTAAGGGTATTCAAGTGGGTTTAGCAAGTCATCCTATAGCCGGACCAAGCCTCCCCCTCTCAAAGGCCTTACCTTGGCCACATGGCTGCTCATGGTTCACATGGTAACTAGAGATCCATGGGTTTCGAAACATGTTTAGGGAGAAGAACAGAAGGATGCCTAGCTGCTAAACTCTCCTCCAGTCACAGCAGTGGTGACGGCGGTGGACAGCAGGAGTGGCAGCGGTGGAGGCGAGGGCTGCTACCGGCAAGCAGACAGGCAGGGATGAAGGTGGTGACACGACCACACACACACACTCACACACACACACACACACACACACACACACACACACGGACAAGCATACAGCCAGAGCAGAGTGACTACTAGCTACAGCCTACACAGACTGGCTGTCATACAGGATGTGTGTCGGTGTGCATGTCAGTGTGTGTGTGTGCACGGAAAGGCAGCTGAGAGAGAGAGACAGCGCAGCAGGGTGCTAAAGCAGCTCAGAGACCTAATCAGATTACAGGCAGAAATTAGCCTTGATGATAAAAACTCTGGAACAGGATTGGAGGAGGGTGCCAGCAGGGCTGCAGGGTGTGGTACGGGGTCCGGGGCTATGGGAAGTCAGATGATATCCTTGACACATGCAAGCATCAAACGTGCTTCAGCCATGATGGCCAGGTGCCATCAAACTTTCAAAAACTAAAAGCAGAAATTGCATTAATATCATTAAGTTGTCAGATGGTTTATTCTGGAGTTGGAGTCCACCAGATCATAAAATTCAGTGTACCACTGGGAATATGGCTCATTATGGTTGTAAGGTTTTTATTGACAGCTTTGTCTTGATGCCAGTTCAGCCAGTAAGACAGGCTTTATTAAGCTGTCATGTGCAAAGCAGTTGAACATTTGTAATAATTTCCTGCCATATTCTAATCTTCCCTCATTCACCGCAACAATGTTGTTAAAAATCTTATAAAAATGACTACACTTAATTGATAGTGCTATAGTTTATTGCACTTTCTGCCCTTCCTCGTATGCATCTCACATTTACTGTCTTCCATAGCAGTTGTGTCTCTACAGCACACACATGCACATCATGCAATTCCCACAGGCTTTAACTTGGTGTTACAAGTTGTGCCTGACACAATCACACAGAGTAGGTGAAGACACAATCTCTAATAGACAGCATAACCCACTTGTCTAAGTCATCACATCATGTAGTGTGAGGCAAGTACTGGAGTCAGACAAGGAGGAAGTGCAGGTTACAGTGAGTGCTCAGTACCCAAGCAGTCACATGACCAATCATCACATTACAGACTGAGCCAATATTTAAAAAATATATTATAAAAAAAACAACAACACAATTTTGAGTACTGAGGGGACAAAACAAATTAAAAAGGAAGTGGGTGGAGCCAAATGAAACAAACAAATACAATATGAGAAAAACTTTACTTCCTATAAAGTCAGGATCACAGCTGCTTTGCTGACTAATAAAACAGAGTCCTGTCTGACTGATTAATTTTTTTGGCTCTGCAGCTGCTATATAAATTAAAATGTGATGCCTTGCAGAGGCTGGGAGACACTGCTAGACATGAGTGCAGGAGTATAATCAAATAAATTGTCTTTGTTATCGCCGTGACATACGTTAACCAATACTGGCACAAAAAACAAAGTGTGCATCACACATAGTTGTTGTTTTTTTTTATCTTAGAAACCTGATATCTATTAGTACAAATTGGGAATATTCCCACTATAACCTCCAGAACTAGAAAGCAGGCATCAATGGGGGAAAAAAAAGGTACAAAAAATAATTAACTGACACTTCTCTTTTACTAGAAAAGACCTTTTCCTTAAAAACTTCAATATGATACGATGTAAAATGATGTGTATTATTACTAAAAGACGTACAGTATGTTGCACTGGACAGGTGAGAGAACTTGATGCTAATCCAGAAGCCCCTCTTTTACTCTTGTCTCACCCTTTTATACTCTTAAGTCTGTCTTAGTCTTGCTCACTTGCATACTCACTCGTCTCCTCCGTCTGCTGCTTTTTCTCACCCTTTCACACACAAACTCCCCCCACCTTCCCTAGTCAGCCTCTGCTCCCTGTAGACGCCCCTAATAAGGCAACATGTGTTGTGAGTGGCTGCCTCGGGGAGAGGTCACCCTGTCAGCCGGACGGCCGTGTTTACCAGGGGGACTGTCTCCACGCCTGCTCGCTGCTCTGCCTTGTTTTCTTTCCCACTCCTTCTCCCTTTTATTCCCCAGATTTGTCATCCTCACCATCCATCTCACTCACTCCTGCGGCTCCTCCCACTCCAACTCCCTCTCATTCCTCATCTCCTTTTCTCTCCTGTCTTTCTTGCATGTTTATTTCTTTTCTTTTCTCATAGTATTTGCTTCTTCACCTGTCGCTCTCCATTTCACTTTTTATTTCACTGTTTACCCCTCCTTCCACTGCCAGCTCCCACGCCAGCCAGCAACAAACATGATAAATCTGTCGTCACTCAATCTCTGTCTTACGGGTCGCATACATTTTACAATTTCGAAACAAGTCACACGTCATTCAAACAGCTTTTCTTAGAAGTAAACCACACTAGCATATGACATTATTTAGACCCCTTCCAAGTAACCAAACTGAGGTGGACTATGGGTAAGCAGTTGATGACAATGCGGGTGCTTATGTCAGACATCATGACCGGCATACAGGTTGAAGATCTGGATTTGCAGACCTCCTTTACTAACAGTAGTTTGTTGATGAATTAGTTCTTGAATTTGGGGGTTGGATCTTTTAAAAAGCCTTTTAAGAGTCTTGTCTCTCACTTAACATGTACTTTTTTTTATTTTTACATAAAACAAATGAACTCTCGCTGCTTAACTGTAAACGTTTGTATGTAAAGAATATTGATGACCCTCGCCCTAACTCAGACTTTTCCATCCTCATAGGAAAGAGAATGTTAATAAAACCAGTGTTATTATTCAGGAGCACTGCTTTAAATCAAAAATACTATCACATTACTTTTCAAATTTAGAAGTCCATAAATCATACAACTCAAATGCCTGCAGCCTGTTTATTACCACTTTCACAATTCCCACTCACCACCTCAGCTGTGGGGATTATCTCTCTGTCATATGAGGAATTGTTTTCTGATCTTGACATATTACCAGCTACAAACAACCCTGCATCAATGACACCACTTGCTCTAAGTTTAGACAAATAAAAATGTAATACTCTGCTCAACAATTTCATCTAGCAATACTGAATGTACAAACCAGTCAATAAAACTCAACACCCAGGACATCATGTAAACACCACGAGGCCTGTGACTCAACATCAAAGCATCCCTCTGCTAATCAAACTTAAATCTGAGAAGCTCAGCAGCACGTTGGTCATACAGTACAGGGTGGACTTTTTCCTATGGAAACCACATGATCCTTTGTTTCAGTCTGTCTTTACGCAACCTGAGCTTTACTGAGCTCAAGGCTTATGTGATCTACGTTATGACTAACTGCTGTTAAAACTTATAGCATGGTTTTAAGTCACAAAAACAAGTAACCACCTTATTGCAGAATGATGCCATAACCCTCCCCAGTGCAACATACATTAGTCAGTTGCCAAACAGTAAATCTGTCTTTGACTACTTTACCAGAGACTGTAAAAAGGTAAAGGAAAAACCTTTACATAATATTTTCTATGTGGGAAGAGTATTTGGGTTGAAGATTCTCTGGTTACTGTTTGGGCGTTGTGAGTATTTTTCACCATTGACACAAGTTAATGACAGTCAGACAGATCCACATTGGCCGTGTCGCTTTCCTGTAGTTTTTGCATGCGCTGTTTCTCAACGTTATTTCAGCAGAGAAAATGTAACATTAAACATATAGTCATATTGTATCACTACAGACCTGGCCCTACCATTTTGGAAATTTAAAGCTTTATTCCACCCACAGTAACTGAATCAAATCAATGAGTTAGTGAGTGAATGTCTCGCTCAAAGACATTTAGGATGGATACATGACTGGAGGGTATTGCATGACTGGATGTATAGGGAATCAAAGATGCATTTCTAACCTCTATCCCACACTATCTATTTACCTGTCAATTTTTGCTACTAAAGCTGGAGATAGTGGTATTTTTTCCTTCCAAAAAAGAAAAGCAAATGCTTTTTAACACCACTCATCTACCTTATGTCACCCTCAGATGAATACTGGTACTCACTTATTCATGTGTTGAATGTGTGCTTTTAAAACTGTATTTCTTCTTAAGGTAGCACGTTTGTATTCCAAATCAGGTATATCATGCCTGTTGCCTTTCTTTGTATGCTCAGTCATACAGGTAAATAGCTGTTCATACTAACCACCCACGCCTGGTTTGTTCTTTTTTTATAATCCCGAAGGACTTCTCTCAGGCAACTGTCGCAAGTAAAGTGTTTTTTTAAATCAGGAAGATGATTTTCAGTTTAGCAACTTCTGTGCACTTCGGGCTCTGTGCTCGAAGCGAGCAAACTGCCTTTAAAGGGAGAAACTCTCACTGTGTAGGTTAGTTTGTACAAAGCACGAAAATACACTGAGACTCAGACACAAGCACACACATGCAGAAGAACTGCATGATCCAAACTCTCACACACACACCCACACCCACACCCACACACACACCCACACCCACACCCACACCCACACACACACACTCACACACTCACACAGACACGCACACAACTACACAGGTCAAGTGAGAGCCTGCAGCAGAGCAGCAACCTTCCTCCCTTCTTAAACATTTACTCTGGCAGTTCACTCTTTAGATCCAGATCCACGTTCCTCTCTGCTGCCTTGCATCAACTCTGCCTGACACTCGGCACAGAAATCTGCCTGCTCTGCTCTTATATGCATATCGATGAGCACAGAGCCTGGTGCTGAGGAGAGACACTTAAGAAGTTCTGCAACTCTAACACAGGGCAGGAGAGAGGGAGGGAAAAGAGACAGTGAAAGACAGTGAAGGAGGAGGAAAGAGGAGGATTTCATGCCAGAAATGGCTACTTGATGATTTGGTTTTTGGCTTTTCTTAAAGGAACATCGTCCAGGAACATCTTCACGTTATATAACAAGATGAGGTAATACAAACTGATAAATACAAGTACAAATGCTCTGAGACATTCAGATACACAACTATTACTGCATTGTGAAATACTGTAAGCTAGCCAAAACTAATATTTAAAGGTCAGAGTTAATCAATGTTATGAAATCCACCCTTGTTTATTATCCAGTAACCCTAAAGTAGACCATCATATATGAACAACTGATTCAAAAGATATTTTAAACAACCAAAATATGTCTTTTCAATATTTACTTCCTGCTACATATATAGTTATATTCATACTTCTGTTAAATATTCTCAATTTCATAATACCAGTATAAATACAATTTGCATCTAGTGGCACCTATACATAACAACTTCATGTAACTGCAACAACAGCTACAACTTCATAACAGTAACCTATACTTTTAAACTATATTCCCTTGCACTACTGTCTTCTAAATATGCATGAAATAACATAACCACGCATTTAATAGTGCCAACAATTGTTTATATACCATATTAAGTACTATATTAGGCTTATTGTTTATTATTTCTTGTTACATTCTACCTGTGTGCTCATATGCTATTCACACTATCTTATCCAGCATGCTTGTTCCCATATGTAATTAAAAGTACACACAGAATGATGCAAAAACATACCAGAAATATACATATCATTAGTTATATGTGGCATTTAAGTAACAATAAACATCCTGACATACAGGATACTGGGCATCATCACTAATTGAAGTCATACATTCAGAAAGAGGCCAGCATGTTAGCAGGCCAGCAGGAGACTGTGGACAGCTCTCTGCCCACTGACATTCTAAGCGCTGACAACATCAGCAGACAGCAGGGTGCTGAGTACAAGCTACAAGTTAACTGGTGCATGAGAGCACATTCAACAGGTCACACACCTGTTGAATACAAATTCGAGGGAAGGTCTGTCTGTGCTGGAGGCACATTTGTCATATCAGTCTCTACTTTAAATAGGAGCAGGAGAGTGATGAAAGGATGTAAAAGAAGATGCTGAACAAGTTAAAGCTGTTTCAATTATTGCTACATCAACACTTTGCTGTTCTTTTAACAAACATTAAACACCAGGGATACTTAACTTGCTTTGCCCGGGTCCACTCTTGCAAAACTACAGGAACAGTTTTTTTTTTCTCCCCCAACAATATCTAATATTGGTCAGTATTGAGCAGGACAGCTGTGGCCACCAGCAGCAGAACAGTCAATGTAATCAGTCAAGGCATTTTGGCACCCTCAATTTACATCCACTAAAAGTCCTTGTTTTTGCCACTGACAGGCTCAGATCGTTATTAGTGTCTGACAACATTATGGAAAGGGACATTCAAGAGAGATAGACCTTTTTGTTTAAAAGTAACATCCTTTTTGTTTCACCACAAACAGTCCATTACCAAACCCACCATCACCACTCCATTTACCATCATAACCACCACCACTCCATTTAAATAAACAGTAATTTGAGTGTGTATAGAGCCAGCATATTTTCACATCTAATTGGGTAAATTAAGGGTTTAGTTTAACCAAACCAGAGTTTGTGACTGTTTGAATAATGGAAAGACAAGACAAGGTAGTTTTGGTTAGTTATAGTTTGTTTCTGTAGACTCTGAATGAAGTGTGTTTAACGATGATAAAAGGATTACTTCTGATTTAAATGGAGTCTGGTGGGTTTGACAATAGCAAGTTTGAGGCCGTTTCTGGTTAAACAAAAAGAAGTTACTCTTTAACAAAGGTCTATATCTGTAGCAATCCTTTGTCAGTCACTTAAATAAAATCTGAGCCTGTCAGTGGCCAAACAAGCACTTTTAGTGGGCATACATTGACAGCCCGCGATTGCATATAAATGTTACATTACAGCCTATTTTGTGTCAATTAGACACAAAAACGTGGGAGAATAAGGTCCAAATTCACACATAGCAAAGCAACTGTTTAAATTAACAAACATTGACATTAAATATATTAATAAAGAGCCTGAGCCTCTGTCAGGGGGTCTAGGGGGTCGTCCCCTAGCTCTTTTTTATGAACAAGCTCTGTTTTCATACTTTCCCAATGCACTCTCACACCTTACTTACATTCAAAGTGCAATAAATAAATAAATAAATAAATTAACTATTAATTAAAAAATAATAAGAAGAAATTACAAGTGTGAATCAATTTCTTTGTCCTAGAAAAGGCCAGACTTGGTTATAAGTTGAGTATCACTGGAGTAGACCTTCAACAAATAAGTGCATGTATTTCGGCCGGTTGATAATCAATGAATGTGTACAAGGTCTACGGTGACGACACAAACCTGTCTACAGCACTTGGAGAAGTGTGCAAATCAGTACTCTTATATGTAGATGAACAGAATCCAGTGGCAGAGGGTCAAGCATGGGCCAGCAAGTAAACCTGTCTGTTCATGTTGACGGGTGCAGCAGGTGCAGAGCACCAAGCAACTGCGGAACAGAATCTCTCTCACGCACGCACACACACACACACACACACACACACACACACACTATAAAAACAAAACTGTGGAGAAATGACGCCTGACCAGTGTTGGAACAACATGCCAGCACAACATGTAGCTGATAGATCAGCTGCACACACATACCACCATACAGCCATAATCTTGAGGAGGAATGCTAATACCCATGTGGTTACTTGAGACAGCACATAACAACAAGAGGGAGGCTTGGTTGGGACACTACATTCAGTCCTCAGGGGAGAAAGTTTAAACCGGACAGCAGTCATGCACTGCTGAGTTTAGGCACCTAACTTTGCCTCTGCTACTGAGCAGTTTGGCAAAAATAATAGTTGATGACAGAGTTTCCAAATATCAAAGACACCTTATTAGGTACAATTATTAAATTGGCTGCCAATTTTAGCCAGGTACTCTGACTGACATAGTAGAAAATAGTAAGTGCTGCTGTCCCCTGTTATTCTGCTCTGAGTGTTTGTTCAGGATTCGGCAACAATGTGATTCCTTGAGGCGTGATGCACTTTCCAAATAAAGTGATTCTGATTTTGTCTCTTGACAGTGAACCAAAATTATTGTTTCAATATACTTGGCACTGGGTTTAAACTATGTCTGCTGGCTTCCAAAATTCACCTGCTCTTTTTACTTTTACAACAGAATGAAACTGATAGAGAGCAAATTTACCAGATTTTTCCAAGTGTGAGGCAGCTTCTGTGCAATTAAATCTTTTGCCATTATTCTCTTAAGGATAGTTTCATTACCCTCTCCAATGTCAGATAACACGTCATTACAATTTTTAACATTTAAGTGATGGGGAGTAAGTAAATTAAACAGCCTAACAAAATGGCCAAATGCTTTATATCAATTTAGCATATACCTGAGAATCAACAATTTTCAACTCAGCACAAAGCTGAATAATGGTTGTCAGATCCAAAAATCCAAAAATATCATAGTGTGCATGTGATTAAACTAGGAAAGAGAACGCAATACTTACACTGCTTTAGCTGAGAGAAATTCTCCACAGGTGAAGTCCATTTATCCTGGCAGTATAATGCAGGGCTATGACACTGCCAAACAAAGGGTCTCACTAATTCCTTATTCAGAGCAAAGCAGATGCCGAGGAGGCGGGAGGCACAGGTGTGAGCAGGTAAACCCGAACAGCAGATCCAGAGTCATCCACCATGAAGCAGGTCCGACCTCAGCAGCCGACAAATATAGCCTGGTGCTTTCCCACTAGCTCTGCTGCACGGGGCCAAATAAATCAGTCCAGGAACAGCCAAGCAAAGAAGAAAGAGTAGAAGGGAGAGGGAGAGAGAAGGAAAGGGAGCGGGGTATGCAGGAGAGGGGTGAAGGAAAGAAACAGGGATGAAGCAGAGAAAAAATATACAACAGGGGTGCTAGAGCAAACTGATACTCCAACGATATGTGGTTCTTCAGATTATTCCAAAAGTCAAAACTGTGGTTGTTAAAATATCCATTCTTGTAAACCAGGTTTGGGACCCTGGTCTGATAGTTTAGACTGACAGTGAGAGGTGACACAACACTGCTTCCAAGGGGTTTGGGGAGTGCAGGCCAAAACCAGTGTGGTAACCTCATCTCACAGCAACCATGTATGGGCTGAAGAGAGCGGCCCCGATAGACGGGCATCTGCCATAAATAGCCAGGAAGCGTCGGGCTCCCAGCACAGAGGGATCGAATCAGCTGTTAGAACTACAATCCAGCAGCACAGTGTGATCCAGGCTCTGCAGAGGCTCCTGTACTACAGCACAGAGCTGGAATAAGTGTCTTATTTTGCTTTGAGAAGTGCATGCTTCATCTTTGTGTCGAGTTTACATTTGTATTCATTTTAGCCAAACAACCAATAATATATCCAACTGTTGCACGTTTTTCAATGTGTTATAATCATGATCCTTGCAGTGCAGCTGTGAGATGCACTAAGGAGGATCTCGTCTGTGCTGATGTAAATATTTATGAAATGTTAAGCAACTATTGTTCACCTCCAAAAATGGAAATGCGAGTGAAGGCAGCAAACAGCTTTTTTTTAACTTTGTATTTCGCAATGAGTCTTAAAAAGACAAAGACAATAAACCCAAGATAGGCAATAAAGTCAACAAAATCCTTGTTGACATAATACTTTCATTTCATTTTAGAGAAAATTGGCAGCATGTTGGAATTTAAAGGTTATTTTATCAATTACTTTGGAATGGTACAACCCTAAGGGCATTATATAGCCAGTGTAAACAATGGCTGTTAATGGAGTAAATTTAAAGCGCAGACAATGATTTTCACATAGGTGCATACACTACATGTGTCAAAGTGGCATGACGTATGCTATGTATATGTAAAAATGGACTAGATCAAGAAGGTAAAGGTATTCTCTGCCTTCACATCCTCTAGTGGAGAGGAAGCAGGGTTGGTTCAGGATTTTCAATATTACATTATTATAGTTTAGCTCCATCTTGTGGACATACTAAAAGAAGTACATAGCAGTATATGCAGTCCCCTGCATCTCTTATTTCTACTACAGGTGTTTACTACAAACAAATCTACATGTAAAAAGTAATCACCTTTCAATTTGATTTTCTCCCCCAGAAATGGGGTGTGTTACAGTCGAGAATGCAGTCTGTGTGCAAGGGGAACAACTGTCACTGTGCCATCAATGGAGTTACTTATTCCCCGAGCAACAGAGGCGAGTGTGCATGACAAGTGTACAGTAATGACAGATATGTGGTTTACTTACAGTGGTAGGCTATGGCTTGGAGATTTGAGGCAGCTGTGCTGGATGGACAGCTGAAGATTAATGGCAGTGAGGTCCAGTGGCAGTGGAACTGTCTGAGGACAACATCAATCCATTGTGAAGAAAAGGGGTGATGTATTACTAGATAATTAGAAAGCACAGATAATTATATCATCTCAAATGTAATGAAACTATATTATAACCACAATAACTCACCTTTACATTCATTGGCAAACTTAAAATATCAAAATGGTCAATATTTAACTTTGAAATTACCTTAAACACCAATGTAGAACAACTGTACTAGCAGCATATTATTTTGTAGCAGCAACACTAAAGTAATAGTAGACATTTTGAAGTGAAAAGTTGTGTCCTATTGGCCACTTAGTGTCTTTTAAAATTTAAAATAAATCACCTGTATCCTGTTGTTCTTGAGTTTTACCTGAGGAAGATGGCTAGCAATGGTCACAGGCGGCCAAGTTGGATGTTGATGTTGAGTTACAAAAACTGAGAAGACTGGCTAGTGGCTACTGCCTTAGCCTGCTCTCTGTGGCAAAATGGAAGCTCCAAGTTTGAAGAAAAACTGAATTATGGTTCACAGCAAAGGTAAGAACAAAACCAAACATCCTGTGGAAAAATGCAGTGAAACTGTCGAGAAATCGTCAGCTAATGCAGCCTAACTAGCTAGCACTAACTTTAGCTGTAACGTTAGCAGTTAACAAGCTAGCTAATATGCGGATTAACTCACCCTTTTAAGTTTAAAAAATGTCTAACTATGCTAAATGAAAGCCTATTAACTGATTTTCTGTAGTTCTTTATCCGCTAAGACAAGCTGGTAGACTGGCAGCGCAAAATTATTGCAGTTATGCTAACTTATTTAGCTAAAATAATGTAGTGAACTTACTGCTAGCTAATATTAGCTGTCACTTTGGGCAATTGCTTGGGGCTGATGCAGTGATTCAGGCTAACAGGTGCTGTTAAATCTGTTAATTGAAGTGTACTTTAGAGATAATGTTTAATACACAAACACATACACACACACACACACACACACACACACACACATATATATATATATATATACTGTAGAAAAAGTGCTGTAGCTACTGTACTTTTTAAAGCAAAATTAATTAACTACTACGTGGTTAGAGGATCCAGTTGTAATGTGATCAATGCAATGTTTAATTAACTTTATTGTGGCCCAGATGTGTCTTCATATTAATAAATTAATATGTGTCCAAAAATATGATATTCTTTGTATAGCTGTAAAATTTATATAGAATCAATAAACATTTGTGTTGTTACAGCAGATGTCCTTATAGCACTGTTATCATCCCCAACACCAAATGAACCCTAATAATGTAGCTAATGTACATAATGTTTATTCATAGGCTGTATCATCATGTGATATTGCTAATCATTTTCAATCCAGAGATGGTTGTTTGACTAAAACAATGCCTAATTTGGGGTGCATAAATCTAAACTAAAATCAATCATATAAATGTTGGTTGTCTCTTTTCAGTGAATATATATTTAGTAACTGCCTTTTCATCATTATGTACTTCTAATTTTATCAAATACTGCTTCCTAAATATATTCACTAGCCCTGACAGATGCTGCATGTACATTATGTGACAACCTTTAATCTTATCCCTGAATATAACCCCTCCTCTTCCTTAGCACCCTGCTGTCTTAAGCACCTGCCAACTGCATTAGAGCAAAGCATTAGGATGTCAATGAAAAGAAAGCTCACCTATATAGGGATCAATAAAGTATCACATCAGAGGAAGTACTAATCAGACTTCTCACTCTCCTTTTAGAAAAAGATGGCACACAGAGGAATTTGAACAGCGTCGGAGGATGGATGCCATCCAAGCCTCAGAGAGCATGCTGGGAGGTTTTTACAAGGTTCAGCTCAAGTATTGTCTTTGCCAACGCTTTGATCGAGCAAGTGGTGCTCAGTGTGACAGTCTGGCAGGGTAATTGGGCTGAAATTGCCAGTACATAAGTGTACATGTGTGAAAACACACACATAGCTGTGCACACACGCCCCTTTTTATATTGCCTTAATATGACTTTAAGAGTATAAGGCAACTCTAATAGGGATTTCATTTGAAATTGAAATATTTATGCTTTGAGGAATATGAGACCAATTATGACAGCATTCTTACTGAACTTGCTGTTTATGTTTGCCTTGCTTCCTCTTGTCCTTCCTATACAATGATAAAGAGAGGAAGTTGCACATGTCTTAAGTATTCTACAAAAAAACAACAACACAACAAATGTAGTATTTTCCCTGTGGATATGTAAACCTCTTACAGTGCTTGAAACAATTCCATTAGGTGACTCCTAGACAATTGATCACAAACACAGCTTTCATGCAAAGAGTTTATTTATGAATCAGACTGCAGTATCATACAACAGTAGCACAATCATGACTATGGATTATGCTCATATTTATAGATACAAAGATAAAGGCATGTCTCAAAGGAAAAAAATGAATGACTTCTCTTTTGATTTACTCTAAAAATAGCTTTTAAATACTTGGCATAGTTTTGTAAATTAAATGAAACATAATGTTTGCCCACTGGTTTAACTATCGGAGTACCAAATGCAAATATACTTTATGAAAAACATTTTTTTTCCTCCTCTCTCTTGCATTTCATGCAAGGAAGAAAAAAAGATGTCAGTGAGTACAAAAAGCACTTAAATCTCATATGAAAATAGAAAATATTACAAGTGTGCATAATTACTTCATGTTGCACGTAACCTGCAGTACAAAAAGTCAAATGACACTATGTTCAAGTGTACCTGACATGCCAATTATTGGAGGGGGAGGGGGCGTATGTACTGAAATAGCTTTTTAAATGTTGTCAGGGGCAGTTTACACACAAGACCGAGGCAAAGCCTTTCAGTCTTCAAAATGAATTGAAAATGAGATGTGTCAGTAATTATGGGCGTGCCTGCTTGTCCTCCCTGTGATGCTGACTATGGGCTTGTCTTAAAACAGTGAATCTCATCCTATACTTTTTAAAATTATGCTTTTTGTATTATTTGAAGTTCACAGTTTTGATTCAATGTTTCTACAGATAAACGGCATGAAGAGCAGAAACTATCCACAATGCTACTGTACCTCTCCAGCCTGAGGGATAGCAGAACAGTAAGTTGTTTGTAAAAACCTAAGGTATGAAACAGTGCTTAGTAGGTTAATATTTGGCATTGCCTGGAGTATAATGTAATGCACACATAATAAGGCGACATGATTATTCCAAATTTACAAGAAATGTTTGAAATACTAAGACAAAGTTCTGAGTTGATAAAATGCTACAACTGTAAAATGCTACATAACAATTAAGTGATACTTGGTGAGTGATTAAACAGTGATGGTTAACTACAAATCTGTTGATCCGTTACACCAATGCAGCACTGCTACTGTGAGAAAAACCACGTAACTGCAATCTTGTTTTTATCATTTTTTTTTATCATTATTTAGATTTTGAGTTATGACTTTTAATATATTAAAAACCCCTGTATTTTAAAAAAAACTTTTCATACTTCTTCTTTTTTTTCTTCCTTTTTTTTTGCAAATTCATGGTTTTTAGCCAAAAATAGCATGCTGCATTGTATCCTTTAGTGCAATATGTGTTAGGGACGGCAGAACGCTTTACACAAAATGAACACGCTCTGGAATGACAGAAACAAAGAAAGCAAGTAGGAAGTTAGGAGGAGGAGGAGGGAAAGAAGAAAGGGAGGGTAGAAGGAAGGAAAAGAAAAAAACTTCCCAATTTTATTTCTAAACATGTTTTGAGGAACCAACAACAGAACAATACATGGTTAGAATTGGAAGACATACAAAGACAAAAATAAGACACAGGTCATGTCTGACCACCAACACAGGAAATACAGTTGAGATGGATTGATGTATCAAATATCACAAGGAGCGTCCAACATTGACTCTGTTAGCGTATGAAAAAGCACTATCAAATAGGAAAACATGGCACAATCAAAACGTTTCCATCACCAACACTGGCAATGATGAACCCTATCGCTCACTGAAACCGAATCGTGCGATCAAGGCACACCTCAGGGCCATCCCATCTAAAATCGCTCTGTTAGATTTTAAAGCACTAGAAAAATTATGTATACTCTTAATATGATACTATACAGACGTATGATACTTTCAGCTTGATTTAAGTGTGGAGAAATAAAATTTCATGGGTAAATACAAAATATCTCTTAAAATATTTAAAATATACTTTATTTTGTACATTATGCAAACTGATTAACAATTCGATGATAAAAAAAATAAATATTCCGTGAAATGTCGTCTCTTTGCGATACAGATGTATGAACATAGATATATATCATGAAGTAAAGCACGCACCCCCCCCCCCCCCTCCCCCTTTTAGCGCCCATATACCCTGACACGATTCCATATCCCTGTAATATGATTTCAATGACACGTTCACATTAAAACTCCTGACAATGGTTCCTACAGGTAGCTCCACTACACCACTGAGCTGTTTGTACAACAATATTGCTCTAGCTATCTCTTTTTTTTGTTCTATATCCCTATTTCCGTCTTTATGGTTTATCAAATTTGCCAACTCAATCCGTGCCTTTATTGCTTCCTGAAATTACCTGGAAATGGGAGCTATACATCAGATTGATCAGAGGACTAACATACATCTGGTTAAAGAAGGCAACACTCCCTCTCCAGCGTAGAACCAATGTAACGTATAATCGGTCACTGGTCTATCAGGTCATGTGGTGTAGAGTCACTCTTCACTGAAGAGCTCTATGTGTTATGATTGCAGTGTGTACAAAAGCAATGAGACAGGGCACAATGTCATCAACTTTAAAAAAGAAAGGCTGATTGATCTCGTCTGAAAATCAAAACAGTTCTTGAGCCAGAGACAGTGATGTCCAGTTCTAAAACAGCTGTCGCCTCACCACGTCATGATGCGCAGTTTATTTTGGTGTAGTTTAAATGCAACAGAACAGGTTTATGACAATAACCCTTCTATGTCTACGTCAGGTTAAACATAAACGCTTACATTCATATCCTTAAGAGCTCGCCCGTAAACAAACAGATTCGTTCAGTATGCAAAAAATGTCTCGACTGTATTCGCTATGGACATTTCAGAAGTTCTAGTATGCACGACAGAATTGCATAATGTCTGCCAATGAGAAAAGCATAGGGAGGATAGAATAGAAAGGTCAAGCCACTACAAGAAGACTAACTAGTAGAAACCCTATAAGAGGATGGGTTTGGGGATGGAGGACAGATGGGGTAGTGGGAAGTCAGTTTGGGAAGGCTGGGGAGGGATTCGAAGTGGAAGTTGCCCCACAACTTAAAGGGGCACCTCCCTTTGGCAGTGGAACAGCACTCTTAGTAGTCAACGCAGCGCCGAGGGTGAGGGTGTACACAATGCTCTTGTCGGACAAGAAGGCCATTTCAGTGTCAAGATGAGATGAAGGCATTCTAGTAGGCAGCCAGGTCACAGTGTTGGAGCTAAAAACCTCAGATGGAGATGATGGACGCAGTCTTTCTACACTGTCTCCACTTGGCTGGGATCATGGGGTTCTGGGACGTAAAGAAGAAACATATTCATTCACAAATGGTGTATTTTTATTCATATCTAGTGTTGTATATTATCCATCAGAGTTATTAAAACCACGAAAAGGTAATCAATTACAAAAAAAGTAGAGAAAAGTGACAGAAACAGCAATATCAAAGTCAAAAATAATTTTCTTTTGACAGGACAGTAAAATGTGCGTTTTCAAGTATGCTTTGCATTCATTCTATTTATTCTAGTGACATAAATGTCAGTGATGGATTTACATTCATTGAGCAGGGTAGAAGACTTGATCTATTTTTGGGCACTGACACCATCTTGTGGAGGTGTCTTTAACAGCAAGGCCTCTTGACAGTCTCTTAAATTTTGATAACTTGCAACCTCCAGAGATAAATTAGCAGTGTATTCCTAAGATTTTATGCACACTTGTATGCCCAAAATGCCCATAAAGTATGGAAAAATAGTAAATAAATATGGCTCCTGTCCTCTCTCTTACAACAGTCTGATGTCTCCTTTACAAATTAAAACCTCAGGCACAAAATCAGTCAAAATGACCCATGTAGCATATAATGACTCCATATGCCAAATAGAGTGGTACAGGGATGATTTTTTTTTGTAGGTCAATCCTAAAGTCAGCGTCAACCTGGTTCCCTCAACAAAAGACAACGTGATTTTTCCTTTGAATTTGGGATTATTGCATAAAATAAGATCTGTAGCAACTAAAGTTTATTCTACTTGAATGTTTTCAATCACAAGAAGTGAAAAAGTTAACATTAGGCTATAAACAAATTACATCAAGGTCACATAACTTCAACATCACCACCACGCTGTAAAGCTGTGTTCAGCGTGATGACGCTCTATAGTTTCATTTAGCCACTTGTTTCTGCCTTTTGTAAGATGCGTAAAAGCTTAAAATTCACAAGTAGGGTAGTTACTGATGTGGTTTATGTTGCAGAACAAAATGTTAAAATCTCTTAAGCTTGTGTTGTTAACCACAGACCTTATTTCAGGCATCTAACCAAAAACCCATTCAAAAAAACCCTTTGACTTTAAGGAAAACTGAAATGTAAACTCATTCCTGCAACACTCTATAGCCTTACACCTATAATTTCTTATCAATATATAATTTTTTTTTTTGCATTTAAATGGAACTATCACATTCACTCATGGTTTAGTCTCCAGTCATCCTTAAGCGTGAATAATAAATCTGTGGATAGGGACATTGAAATTGCATAATGCATTGAACAAATATTTTAAATAATTGCATTAGTATTTTCCTCATTCTTTTAGATTTGGTTGCCTACTGAATCTGTGTGGACTGAGAACCACAAGGGAAATAAATGTTTCAGTGTACCCTTGATAATTTCAAAATGTGGGTAAATTTGCAAAGCTGAACAGACATTACTCTAAAACTCAACTAATACATTTTTCATTTTTAATTTCCTCCTTTTTTTCTTATCTTACCTGAGAGAGTTGACTCCTCATTTTGCAACACTGTCTCCTCAGAGACCTGCTGTGAATGGGTGACCTCTTGATCTTGATCATTCTCCTTGTCTCTTTGAGGAGCAGGGTGGGGCTCCTCTGCTTGTTCGTCCTTGCCCTCCCCCTCTGCCTCTGTCTCCCCCTCCCCAGAGTCAGTACTCCTGATGCTGAGGCGCCTCATACGATACATAACGTCCACCTCCCTCATCCGGGCCAGGCGCTCAACTGCCACGCGACCTGGAGAAATAGCCAGCTTGGTCTGCAGTGCTTCCATTCGTTGGGAGGGGCCCTTGCTCCTCCTCTCCCCCTCCAAGCTAAGAGACAGCCTGCGGTCTAGGTTTGGGGGAACTGAAAGTGGCAGTCTATCTGGTGGAAACTCCGGTAACCCTGGGTGGTCTCGCCCCAGATGAGTCCGTAGACCAAATCTATGCTCTGGAAAAGCAAATGGCTTCTTTTCTTGCTCCTGCTTGTCGTCAGGCATTGTACTGTCTTGTCCCTCACACTCACTTTTCACTTCAGCAGTCTGTTTGTCTGCACCTCCCTTAGGTGTTTCTCCTGTAATGGCTTCCTTCTCTCCTAATTCTACTTCCTTAGTTTCACTAACACTCTGTTCCTCTGTGACTTGGGGGTCTGCTGGCACATCAGTTGCTAATATTGTGGATGCACTATCCACTGTAGCTCCATCCGCTGGTATGCTCTCAGCAGGATCAACTGCACACAAATTGTCCAAGTTTTCTGCCTGAGCATTGTCTGTTTTTTCACCCTTTCCCTCATTTTCCTGTGTCATTGAATGCTGTTCCCTTGTGTCAGCACATGGGTCAGACCCTGACTGATTCAAACTTGAGTCCTTTGGCTCCTCAGTTTTTATATCCTCTGCTGGACTTTCTAATGCAGCGCATTGTGGTGGACTGCCATTTTGATTGGTTGAACTGTCTGAGCTGTTCTCCTCATGAAGTGGAGGCAATGGGCCCTGTCTCATCTGATTCTCAAGCTCTCTTTTACAAATAGGGCACTCTTCTTCTGATTCAGCACTGAGATCTTGAAGAGTCTCTGCGTCATTAGGTTTAAAATTGCCTGCGGACGCTTTATTGACATCCGTCGGGTCTCTAGAGTGGCGCAAAGTCTGGCATATGTCCTCATAATCAGGAGGACTAGTGAGTGTAGAGGCATCCTGCATGGGCTGCCTATCTGCCCAGGGCACCTCAGCTGCTGCAGTGTGCGTTGTTGGACTGAAGTCACAAAGAGGTGTCTCAATAGGCTCATCTGGCAGGTCTAGTTTCACTGTCCTCCCATCGTTGCTCCGTCTGCGCGAAAGATGTGCAACAACCCTGTATTCTCTGAAGCCTGTCTCCCGCGGTGGGACGGGGAGCTCCTCCCTAAGCTGCTTGCTGAAGGTTACTGACTTTGTTGCAGGCCTGGAGAAGGCGCTCTTGACTTCCCTGTATTCTGGGTCAACAGACCAGCTTACTGCACTGCGCCTAAGGCTGCTGGGCTTGTTGAGAGGTTCGGATGTCAATCGGATTTTGATACGCTCAGGGATTTGAACAGAACCATTTGGGACTTTATTGCTGGCAGTTCCTAGCTCCAAGATGTCTTTGTAGGCCTCGTTGAGGTCCTCTATACACTTATCAACGCTGGGCTGTTTGCTGCTCTGCTGCTGCTGTTGATCCTGGACTTCTTTTTTGATGGTCTCCAACTCTTTGACAGCATCCCATGGACGCTGACTGGCCGGTTTCAGTAGGAACGGTTCAAATGCCTCCTGCCCACTGTTTGCTGCTGGTTTGGTCTCCTCCACATTTCCTGAGGGTGGTACTGCTGGCTGCTGAGCTGTGCTCTTGTTCAGCTGGTTGGAGAAGGTGGCGGTCAAGGAGAAGGCGCTGTTGCTTGACAGTTTTAGGCTCTTAACTCCCTTTATAGGAAAACTGAAGGCAGTGCCCACCACACCGCTGCTATCAGGAGGGACTTCAGTGCCGGGAGGGACAGGGTCTTGTTGTGCTTCCTTGTTTTCAGAGGCAGGTTTTTGGGCCTCTGGGCTAGTTTGTGTCTCTTGGTCTCGATACTGGTTTGCAGGCCAAGATCCCGACAGTTTCATCTCCTTGTAATGGTTTATCTTAGGGGGTCTACAGGGTACTCGTTTAAACATTTTGCTGCTCGCTCTACTACTTGTTTTGCTGCTTGCTATGCTACCAGTTAGTGCTTGCAGCTCAGCTTCAGCTGAAGATGTGCTTTGGAGACTTTGGTTTGTTAAATGGCCAGTTTTGTTGTCACTAGGACTGTCCGCTGGGTCTGGTGACTTCTCATTGTTGTTATTTTGATCACGGATTGTCCCAGTGAGCTGCGGTGTAACAGGGACAGACACCAAACAAAAAATTGTCTCACTAAGTCTCTTTTTTAGATTCTTGGTTTTGTCTTTCTCTGGTGGTTCAGGTTGTTCCACCTTTTTTACTTCAGTCACAGTTTCAGAGACACCCTGGTCAGCCGGTTTGCATGGGGGAGGTGGTGGTTTACCCAGAATAGATGAAGGAAAAAACTGACTACGGTTTTGTTCAGGACCTACACTGTCACTTTTTTTCAATCCCCTGTTGCACCATCGATTACTGCTGTCGTTGTCATTGAGAGCTGTTTTGCGGCTTTCAGTATTGAGAGCTGACCCCTGTTGGGGAGGAAAGGCACTATCATGTGTAGATTGTCCTAAAATCTTAGCAGGCGGAATCTCTTTGTTGATGGTACGGATCTTGTCTGAGTCAGTGAGAGAACTTCCGCTGGGCCCTCCTGAGATTTGCTTCACTCTTGGGTCTTCAGTGGGTAATTGACGGGTGTGACCTGGTTGTTCTTCGTGTCCAGAATGTACCTGTTTTCGATAGGATGCAGCACGATCTCCATAATGTTCCAGCCATGAACCTGCCTGTCTGTAAAACCACCTTCCAGGATCGGAGCTGGGCATTTGCAGAGCTTCCGCCCTCCATCTCAGGTTTGCCATTTCATTGCGATTGATTGAAACTGATCTTGGGGGTGGGGCTCTTCTATAAGATGGGGGTGGGATGTAGCCAGGGGGCTCCATTCCAGTGATGGCAGAGTGTTGTGCGAAATAGTCTTGTCTCAGCTCCCCACCCCTTGGATAGTAGATAGGCCTTTCTTTTTGTTTGGCACCCTGGTCTATAGCAAGCATTTCTGCGCTACCCCTAGTCTGCTGGTGAATCTCATATGACGGAGGCTTTAGAGGCCTGCTGAACCTGGGCTTTGGTAAAAGTGCAACATGGCTGCTTGGCCCTGCATTCCTACCCCACCGGTCCCTGACAACAGCACCACTATAGATATACCTACTATAGGGCCCAGAGAAGACAGTGCTGCTTATCCTCTGTCTATCAGGTAGGCTAGGCCTGGATGGAATGAGCTCTCTGCCAGCACCTCTATCAGGTGACAAAACCCTGGGGAGAGACTGAGACTTTGCTTTAGTTCTAGGGTGAAAAAAACCCTCAGGTGTCCTCAGGCGGTACTGTTCCTGAGCCCACCTGTCCCCGTCCCCATCCGAGAGCTGCCTTCCCAGGCCCACAGCAGGCCTCCACTCCTCTGTACCGAGGCTTTGACACTTCCTCTCCCCAGTCACCCTTAGCTGACCAGGGGCTGCGTCCAGGTCCCTTAGCCAGGAAATGTCCTCCCATAGCTGCTGCGCTTGCCTTTCTGCTCTGTTTTCCTCTGCTGCAATCAGGGCCTGTGGCCTCCATGCGCCAGCAGAGGCCCTCAGCTCCCTCCCATCAGCATAGTCCAGGAGGATGCTGAAGTCCTGGCCTCGCCTCCGCCAGTAGGAAACATCCCTCTCCTCATGGCTCAGTGGCTCGGAATAAGTCAAACTGGGAACATCGTAGAACCTATAGAGAAAGAAAGGTTCAGTGTGAATAAGAGATCCAAAGTGTCACAGAATGAGAGCGAGGTGGACTCTGAATCTAAATTGACACTTGCAAACACTTTTTTTTTGTGTAGTTACAGAAGTGAGTGACATCTTACACACAGCCATTAGGTTTGGACACAAAAACACAAAATGTGTCTGAAAGACAATATTCTTTAATGTATTATGACAATATGATTGAGTTTGCTGGTATTCCATAATTAAAAGAAACACTAAAAAGAAACAACTGATTCATTGATATTCAAACTGCAGTGAACAGACTTTCCCAAAATAAAACAAAATGAGCATTATCTCAGTGTCTATGATAATGTAATAAAGCATCAACACCCTTTTGGGATTTGATAATTGTGACCATGGCAGTCTCAAGCCTGTGTTTTGGCTTTGGCAGTATTGGCTTTCCAAAGCAACTTAATCAAGGAGAGCCAGCACATATGAGACAGAAGTGCTTGAGTCAGCGGCTCCCAAGTCCCTTGAAGAAACCATGAAATTGTGATGCTACTGCAATATGATCTGCATATTAAATTGTGCTGACCTTATCTTGGAAGCTGGTCATCTGGACAGAGACTTTGGCTCTTAAAGAAAGTCTAAGCAAAAACATTCCATTACCTGATCTGATAGCAAAAGTACCTCTTTCCCTCTGATAAACTGATCACATAACTCAATTAGCAAGATCAAACTGTGCTCTTTTAGGAAATTCACTATGACCTACCAATAAACAATAAACTTTTAGAGCAATCTGCCTTTACTCTGTTGCGATAAAATATAATCAAGGAGAAACTCAGAAGAATTGGGTCTTTTTGATTGTTGCTAGGGCGAATATATAATAAAACAAGGATTCATATAATTCTTTAAATGCCAGCTGAATTTAACATAAAATGGCAAGTATGTGACGAGTAGCTGTTGGCAGGTTCAAAACAGTGGTTCCACTGTAGTGTGATAAAGCAGTGCCGCCTGGAGATAATTTTAGTTATGGTTCCAAATTTACCTCGTAGGTGCAGGATATGGCTGTAATGCACATTGCACTGCCAAAACAATTATCTTAGAAATAGCATACTTAATCATAACAGATTGAGTCCAAAAAAACAGAGCTTCACTTCTTTGTGTTCAAAGAGGGTCATTTTGTTAAATTGCACCGTAATTTCAATTTTCTAATTTTCTCAAGCAGTCATGGTAATTTTCTTGGTGTGGTGGAACCACGTTGCTGAATAAAGCTAAAGAAACTCTGTGATATCCATGAATATCCGTGGGTCATCTGTCACATCCAGGCATGTTTTAAGCCACCCTGATGACAGTCAGTCATAATGGAAAAAGGGAGTGTGGGTTTGAAATCCTTGTTGAAATTCAAATGTAACCATCAGGTCTTTCAAATAAAATAAATCAATAATTGTATTTTCTCAAGCTAGTTGTTTCATATTTATGATACAGTCACATAATGCCACTATTTGCAGTTAGCAGTTACATAAAAAAGAAATAAAAATCTAACCATAAAATATATCATAAATACATATTACTATATACGTTTGTAAAATATCCAGTCTAATAAATATAAAAGAAAAGTCAACATGAATTACAGTTACCCTTTTCAAGAGCTTCATCTCATATCTGCACTGCACTACATCACTGTGTTAGTCACTGTACTCATTCATTTAAGCAGCAAAGTCAATGGATCATCCTCAGCAGCATATGCTACTGTATGGCTGAGGGGAGCCGCGCTGTGCACACTTGCCCAGCAACATGCTTACATCACAGAGCACGTGCTGGGCGTGATTCAGTGTGCCAGTGTTTACAGTGGAGTGATTACGCGCCTGTCTTGAGGCATGTTCAGTCCTCCTCAGTTTGCTCTCTGTCTAGTGCTGCTGTTTACATCTGCCTGCCTGGTGGAGGCTGTGGAGACGATACCGGTGCATGGGTGGGCTCCATAGAGACGCAAGCCACCTCTCTGCGCAGGCATGTAAACAACTCAAACGAGCGCAAAGGCACCTTTCATAATTCCTCATATCCCAGCATAAGATATGTCAGTGGTGCTGCTGCAGCCACAGTGTTCTGCAGCTCTGGAAGGAGGGGAAAGGGAAGAGGAGGGAAAAAAAAACCCTGCGCAGTGCAGACTCAGTTTTGCATGCAATACTGAAGGGCCCCAGTGAGAAGGGGGGGAGAGGGAAAAAAAGGGAAGGTAAAGGGTGTGGGGGATCGAAAAAGACAGGAAAAAAAAACACTTACCCACTATCTGTGGCGAGAGAATCACCCAAGGGCTGAGCGTCACCTAGGATACCGATGCCGACTTCTTTTCTCCTTTGGTTCCTTTCCCCGCTTTCGTTGTCTGTGGCGGGGTAGCCCTTCACCAGTGCCTGCCTGCTGCCATAGATGCCTGTGATAGATGCCCCCCGGTCCGCCTCATACCCGTTCAGTGTCCCGCGGCCAGCCCTGTTGTCCACAAGTTCACGCTGGCAATCAGCGGGGCGCTTGTCATAAGGCGTGGCAGACGGAGGGCCGCTCTTGGGCAATTTATATCCGTGCGAAATGAGGAGGTCCTCCACACTGTACATGGTGGTGTCTCTCTCACTTCTGGGCAGGAGGGCAAAGGTGGGTGTGTTGCCTTATGCGCAGTGCTGCTGGTGGAAGCTGGAGCACGGATGCTCAGCAGAGGCCATCACTAAGGGGAGGACAGGGGAGGGAAGAGGTAACATGTGAACAGATTATTTCTGCATGCACCTAAATTGAGGATGAGTCATTTTTTTTTAACATGCTAGCTGATGTCAGAAAATGCAGATGTTTGTGTTACCCTTCCAGATGTATTAATGCGTTACTTTTTCAGCATGTGCTATGTTGAACACTGAGTGAGTGTTCTCTTAAATTAAACATGAACATGTGCTAAACATAACACAGCCTTTTGCGCAGACATTATTGTGTCTCCAAGGGTATCTCTGGAATGTACAACTAAAGTTTTTAAGGGGCACACTGCACAATTTAACACCCCATCTTTTTTAATCTTTACCGTGGAGTCCACTTTATTCTCCCGAACATGGACAATTCTCTCTGAATTCTTGCTACACCCTGCTTTCCTCCCAAAGACAATTTATCACCTTTCCAAATTGTCTAAAACCACTGTCTAACATAAAAATTGCTCAATTTAGAGTTGTTCTCATCCATTAAACCACTCCCTACATAATGATATCTCCACCCTTTGTCTGGGATAAATACAGTAGAAAATGTGATTTAACCTCAACAGAGGTTCCAGGCGGAACATTCGTCATCAGTCAACACAATCACAGTTATTGTTCTCGAGACACTCAGAGCAGCACATGGACAACTGCACAAATCTATGCATGTGGACAATGCCCCACTTCCTCCACTAGATGAGACAATCTACAAAGTAATTCTTTAACATTACGTAAAGAGAAAAACTGTGGCAGATAGTCTCAAGGTGATCTCCTCCAAAGTAGTTTGCATCATATATTTGCCCTCCTAGTAACTTAGTACAGCTGCAACCACTCTGTATGCCTACAGACATGGTGGTAATTGAATATTCAATATAAATGACTAAACATAGCGTATTCTGCCCTTTGTCTTTGTGCTACATGTCACCATGCATGGTGCAAGTTTGTAATTTGTCTGTACCTCATCTTTGGTAATGGCATCAGGAAAAATTCCGGTACATTTATTACATGTAATTAGAGTGATTCAGTGATTCATTCAGATTTATAAAATCCAGTTGCACTTGCAGTGTTAACAAAAAAACTAAAATGAACGGAAAAGAACGTAAAGTTTAACTTTAAGTTATAACAAAAACAAATCAATCTTTATTCTTTTTGTCTTGGATTTCATGTTACACTGTAATGTGATTCTTACTTCTAGAATCACCATTTAACTACATTTCTGTACAAGTACATTAGGACTGATGCATCCTATTTTATTAATTTATTATTTAATGTGCAACTTTGTAAACCAAGTCCAACCAAACCAAAACTTACAGGCCACCACAGGCATGGCTATACAGTAACTAAATCTGTTAAACAACGAAGCAGCCAAACTATCCTTTGTGTTTTAAGCACTTCTCTCAGACTGTAGTCACAGTGTCTTTAATACTAAATAAAGGAGAATACATTTAAAAATTGCTAATACTGTATTGTTGAAATATCATTTGTACTGCAACCAATAGATATTTTTATTAATGGATAATCTTATGATTATTGTTTTAGCGTCAGAAAATAATGAAAATGCCCATCACAGTTTTCCAAAGTTAATCATCAAATTGCTTGTGTTGTTCAACCAACAGTCCAAAACCCCAAAAATATTCAGTTAACAAAGACACAGGAAACAGCAAATCCTCATTTAGAAGTAGGAGCTAAAGAATGCTTGCTTGAAAAATTTAACAATTAATCTAACATTAAATTTGTAGTGGTAGTACTAATAATTTTCTGTCAACTCAATGCGTAACTGATTGTTCATTTTAGCTCAAATATAATGCAACAAGTAGGTAAAACAAAAGACGAATATTGTTATATGACTTTTTGGAGGCAGACTTAGGTATTTATGTGAAGAATCTATTCCCCTGAGTTCCTCTGCTGTTTGTGTGTGTATGTGAATGCAAAAGCAGCCCCCTCTGTCTGATATATTAATTAGTGGCTATAACAGTCTGTCCTGCCTGGAGATGACGGTGGATGGCTTATAAAACAGTAACACAGTGATCAAAGGCTTTGCACACATTAGCATTCTGGCTAATCATGTTTGGACTTGAATAGTGGCTCACTATTCATTTTGCATTATGAAAGTGTCACTTAAAGGACGAGTACAGTGTTGAATCAAAGACGTGAGTGTTAAAATAGATGAACAAACCACTCCTCGTTTTAAGTTAGGGTGATGATTTGCCAAACTTGTTCACAGCAAACACCTTTATTTATTGATTTTAACTGAAACTACAAGACACAACCCCCTCCAGTTACAGTATAAATCAGGGATTTTGGTCATGTGACAGAACTAAGATGTATCTGAATATAGCACTTGACCCTTTGAAGATAAACAGACAGATTAATATCATAATCATATCATCATATCATATAATACCAAAGATGCCAGAAAAACATTTTATGTTAATACAGTAAACTTCTCTTAAAGTTCCCAGAAGACTACCTGTTGTCACAGCACATTGTGTTTTCCTCTGTGTGTGAATTAAAGCATATTTCCTGACCTATCGCATATTGTTAGGTTACCATGAACAACATGATCTTAATAAGAAATGAATGCATTTAAATAAACTTACATGAGACATGCTTCTGTCCCTCTTCATGTTTTCGACCTACCCTAAAAGCTATTAAAAAATAAATTTGCTGCTCATCTCTATGCAATTCACAATACTAATGCATTATGGTAGAATAATACAGTGTCCTGGAATGATATTCTCTTTCAAATCATTTAAATATAATAAAAACAAAAAGGTTGTTTGCTAGAATTAATATGTAACAATACAAAATGGCTGTGTATGCTACAGAATCATTACAGCAAGAGGTATTAAAGGTTTAACACCCATTAATACTAATAAAGTTAAACAGTAACCAGGCTAGGGCTGCAACTAAGTAATTAATTACATTATAGATTTATCAGATAATTGCTTTCACAATTAATGATTAATCATTTAGTATATGAACTGTATAAAAAGGAGGTGAAAAAGGCCCATCCCAACTTCCCAGAGCCCAAAGTGACATCCTGACACTGCTTATTTTGTTCCACCAACAGTCCAAAACAGAGGCATTTTTCATTTACAGTCAGATATGACAAATACAAGCAGAAAATCCATGTATATGAGAAACTAGAACCAACAAATATTTGGCATTTTTGCATTAAATTGCGATGAAACAATGAATCAATGATCAAATTTTGCTGATTAATTGTCTTTTTATTTGACTTACTTATTAATCATCTAACCGCTGCAGCTCACATTGTAAACAGTTCCCCAAAAAAGTTCATCTAAACCAAGAAATCTGTCAGTAAATTATTATTTTTTTGCTACTATTACATTAATGATGAAAAATACTGTTAATATAAAGGACCATTTCATTCATATGAGTTGGAAAAAACTCCCTCCTCTTCTCTTGACCTTAAGGTGACCTTAACATTTCTCACTCCATAACTTTATCCACTCTGCAGTTAGGAGCTGCCCCTGGCCTGGGAGCTTATTTCATACTGTATGATTCACTGTAACACTGAGATGTACAGTAGCCTGGAGATAATTAATACTATCCAGATGTAAAAGGCTCAGCAGAAAATCTCCACCCTAAGACCACAGTGTGTGTAACCATATTTTCAAGGACAGCATTATGTGGAAATGGATGAGCCAATTCATAAATGTCATCGTAACTTCCACTTATAAGCCAAGCCTAAGCAGACCCTAACATAACATTAAAAATCAGCGTGTTGAAATCAGGGCTTCTGATGTATAAGTCCTCCAACTATTCCTGGCTCTTCAAGTGGAGTGAATAGGCAGTGTGTTAAATGCAGCACAAAATCAACTCAAGGGCTTCTTGAATTAGCCAAATGCAAGAGCAGTCATGACCAGTGAAGATGGACTCGTATGGAAAAGTAGCTTCCTTTAACACAGAGTTTCATCAGAGAGAAGCAGAGCGAACCAGACACACAGTGGCCCTTTTTGACAAGGTCACAGCTTCAAATGATTGCAGTGGAAATATAGCACATGGGCCTTTTTTTGCATAGCAACAACAAAAGTAGCATTAATAATTACCACACAACCACATTTTCACATGCACATTGCTGATGAGCTGAGGGAAATGATAGTTTTGTGTGTGCGAGGAGAACTAACAATAAGGTCAGCTGTTGTAAAAGTTGCCGTTGAGGTCATTCATTAGCTTATATTTACTGCCATTTGAGTCCTTTTCTGTGTGGATCAATTTTTATGTATGGAGCTCTCATTGATAACTTTCCCGTGCCGCCCTCAAAACTTCAACTGGGAGGCTGAGTCTAAATTTATTTTAAACTTTTAAAGATTTTGTTTTATTGACCACCACCCACTTATCCACCCTCCCTGAGCCGAGGGAGGGAGGCCCCCAATGTACAGCCAGGCCTAGCAGACTGCATGCACAGGTAGTGGCCACTGTAACACATCAGCACTAGCAGGCAGCACCACCCTAACTGCCAAGGGAGTGTACCTACATCTTACCTAGTGACAGGGATAACAGAGCGCCACAGAGCAGACTGATCATAAAAAACTGCTTCTTCAAACTCATTTCAAGCCTCAAGTTCAGCACATTCATGATCAAGAGCACTTTGTCTTAACTAAGTCCACCTGATTCTGTGAAATCCTTAAAACCATTTCCCCTGGATGATAACTTACTGTATGAATGAATAATGATTTGAAATAGATCCGTTGTATCATAGCACATAGCTATCAATAATATATCAATGTTGTAGAAATATCTATCCATGCATATGCACAATATGACCCACTATAGCCTTGCTGCAGTGTTATATGGCACAGCCTACATAAAATTGACTGCTATGAAATGATTTTTCAAATCCGCTCCCAATACCTGCTTCGCCCAGTACCGCAAGTCCAGCGCCTACCAGGAAAAAAACCCTCTACCTGCACGCACTGCAAGTTGAAAATATAGTCAGCGGTCATGTTTTGACGAAAGCCGCTTGGCCAAATCATAACCTCGTTGCAAATTTTCCCCAAGAAATGCACGCAGCGCAGCGGTGAGCGCACATCCCCGCCTCGCCAGGCAGCAGCAGCGGCAGCGGCGGCGGCTCGGCGCGGATCTGTCGAAGGGCGAACATTTTGAGGTGTGTGCAAGTTGACGCGCGGTTAACGAGGAGGTTTTGCAGATGCGTCTTCGCTGACTGTGAGTGTTTACCAAGACCCGCTGCCCCTGCGCTACGGTGGAGGCTACGTGAGGCACACACATACACATACACACACACAAAAAAAGACACAGCAACCCCTCCCTAGAAATAAGCCAGTGTTGAGCAGAGCGGGAAACAGCATGCAGCAAGATGCCATAACATTGCAAAAATGAATAAGGGCGTAGCGGCAGAGAGACGCATACCTGGGAAGATGCTTGGCGCGGCCGTCGCAGTTCCCCTGCGCCCAGCTTTAGCTGCTGAGACTGAGCACTGCACAGAGCCTGAGCCGAGCATGCCTATTGGTAGGCAGAGACGCGCTGGTTGCTGGCTGCCTGGACTGGGCTCTCCTCACTACAGCTGAGGTGGGGTGGGCTCCTCACATGCATGCAGCTACAGAGAGGGATGTCAGAATGGTTTCTTCCAAACTGTTTCTCCTAACTTTGCTTTTTTTTCATAGCAACAGTCATTTTTTCCATTCAATCTGGCATATTGACTTGAATGATAACTACACACATGTGGAGCAGTGAGGTGTGTGTATCTCCTTGAATCTTAATCTCTGTCACACATGTTCGGCACATTAAAACCTCAGAGGAACACGCCTTATGTGTTTCTACAAGAAAGGTCAGTCACTGCTCATGCTCATTTTTGCTGCATTACTCAATTAGATCTTCCAATAAAAACTCCATCTCCCAGTGGCAGATTTCTAAATTAACGCCCATGCGTCTCTTTCCCATCCTGTTAAGTTTTTGATGTGCAGTATGGCAGTGAGCAGCACCGCGCCCTTGGTGATGTTGATGACTCGTCACTGTGTGTGTCCCCCCTCCCATCCAATGCCAAGACAGCTTGGCTAATTAAATGTGCTGGGCTCAGGCCTTCCTGTGCCAACTGTGACATGCTGCACTCTGAGGGATCCCTCGTTCGGAGGAGTGACGGGCAACGCGCACGTTCCAGAGATCCACTCGCTGATGACGAAGTGCTAAAGCCTGACCTCAGGGGTCCCTGCACACACCATGTAAGGCTTTCACTTTTTTCACTCTTTTCAGGAAGGGGTTTAATTGAAATCCACATATGGGAGCTGCCCAGTGCAACCAGTGCTGATGTCCAGTGGCTGCTAGCTGCTGAGCAGTTCCACAAGTTAAAGATGGTCCATAATAATAAATGAATGATTGGTTGATACTTTAGTCATCTGGTGTTCGGAGACACTTTCAAGCTCTGATATTTTGAAATCATGACTAGCTCCTTTGGTTGCTTTTGTCCCACTTGACAAAGCAAATTAAAGGAGAGAGTGCAGTACAAGTGATCCCAGGTAGCCAAAATGCCTTGACCCAATAGTAGCCTTATTGTAGGACACCAGGTTGTCAGACTGATGATAAATGATGTACCTGGCTGACTCTGGCCCAAAGATAACCTGAGCGCTGCTAACTGCAGCTGATTTTCTCTCCAGATTTGAAGTCCACATGTTCAATACACAGCTAAATGCAGAGACCATACATGGGCCAGGGCCAGCTTACATTTATGCCAAGTCAGCTGACACTCTGCTACAATCAGCTTGCCTGATATCAGACAGAATTGTCAACTTGGTACACCACAGTACTATTTTCAGTCCGACATTGCCTCCACTCTAACAGATTTTCATGGGTCAGGAGGATTCAATTTTCACTAACTTCCTAGACACCAACATACGTATTCACCTGAATCTAACGTCATTTTTGGTCCACTCTGATGCGTAGTCATGCCAACAAACTTGTTTTGCTGGGGTTTTAAGAGTGGAGTAGAGCAAAGTAAAAACAAACTACGATGTCAGGCAATATTGAGGAGACATGCTGTCTAGGTAGTAGCGTCTATCTTGTCTATACCGGTCACCATTGTTGTTATTACTTCTCATTGGTGCCAGCGCACAGCTTGACAACAGCTTGACAACGGCGTTAGTCCTGCCCGTGGCTCTAATTGGCTAATCATTAGTCCCTCCACAGCGTACTTTCGAGCGATTGCTTTTTCCACTGAGAATGCACTGTTTCATGTCATGATGCCAGACGAATCAGCCGGCTATACCTGGAAGCCATTTCACACCATTATCACACATCAAACTTATATCTTCCTTGTAGTTGAAACATGATTCCAGTAACTTCACTCTGCTGGAGAGGCAGGCAATGTGCGGAAAGAAAAGTATTTCACTTTAAAAAGCTGAAAGGGTCGCATGTTGCTTATTCAATCTCCAGTCCAGATTGTCCAACTGGTCCAGTTAACTGATGACCTCTCTATGTTTTATCTGCCTCCTGTGCTGACCAAACCACTTGTCACCAAGACAGAATACTTAGCTGTAAAAAATATGAACCATTCCCCTCGAGCATGCACATCCACATCCACATCCACATCCACATCCACGTGTTTACAGTAACTTGTTCGATTTCCTATATCAAAATAAAAGTCAAAGTGGAGTTGACACTCTAATAATGTGAATATAAAGTGATAATTATTTGTTGGTGATATTGCTTAAATGGTTAAATGAACACACTAGCTTTTTTTCATACCTTTCAGCAACATTTTTCTGATGAAGACTGTAAGATTAAAGCTCTGCAAAAACTAGTAATTGCAACTTGGGAGGGGATCTTTTTTTACACTTACTGATTCAGAGGTCAGAAACTGACCTTTCATGATCAAAACTTTCTGCAGTTTGTATAAAGCAGGAGGTTTTAGAGTCAGCAACAAATTCACACATGCTGCTTACTGTTACCACAAGGCTGAACAGTTTACCCACTCTGCTGCACTTTTATACTGTATGTCAAATTCAACATATTGGAAACATAATGTGAAGTACATAAACAACTCAGGGAAATTTGTACTGAATGCTATCAGTCTTTTTGTTCATAATGCTAGAGACTATGCCCGTAACATTAGAGAGGTTTAGACAACCTCATTGACAGCTGTTAGGACATTTAGAAGGTAAATTCCATGGACTTCAAAATGACCTCCAAGATTTTATGTGCAAATCAGTGCCATTAAATTGATCTATCAATTTCAACTGAACCATAATACTCTATTGACATTTCATGTGTTAACTGGAAGGTCAGTTTTAGATTTAGATTTACATCCTGCAAAAGCCAATCCATTCCTGCGCAAAACAATAAAGTTTACAGTTAGCAGTTTGGGTTCTTTCATTAGATTTCTGGTGTCTTTTTTTGTACAATATTCCAATTCTATTAATAAACAGTCATATAGCATAACTCATCAATGTATGAAGGTAGAATCAATGTATTGTTACACCTCACCTTTTGTCTCAGATTGTAAGGAGCGCTAGAAAATGTGAATTCCACCACCCCATGCACTATCTCTGTGTCGGTCTGGTCACATTAAATACTGCCAGCTAGGAAAACCTGCTGAACACAGGGCACTGTATCAGCTCTTCTCCTGCTTCCTGCCATACTGTCAAGCTACTGCCAGCAATACCCATCACTATGGCAACATAACATATGCCATTTGGTAGACGCTCATGTACATTATAGTGCCTCATAATGCTTCTGTTTTAGTACGACTGCCTGAAGGGAAGTAAAGGCCTGACTCTGGGCTGAGCACAGGGAGGGTCAGTATTGGTGGAAATTTTTACCCAAGAGACACTGACTTAATAGTTAACAGCTTCTTTAGCACTGACATAATTTTTCTGTCTTGAAAAGGTGTTCGGTACGGTGTCACTGATGTTTTTTTTTGTGTTTTGGTCTCATGCTGGATTTGACTCTGACCTGTCGTAACCATAAGTGGATGTTGTCTCTACATTTATTCTGCATTTATTCTGATAATGTTATGGATGTTTGTGATATCTCTCCCCATCGTGGCCTGATCTGAGCAAAAGACTGAATTTTCCAAGTGTCATGGACTTGTAGATGTTGAAATTTCCATTTTCGTCATGATCTCTAAGCTGTTTTTTGCACGTCTTGGTCTTTATCTTAAGTAAGACTCGCTTTGCTCCAATCAGGATTTGGTCTGGATCACCTTCACACCTGCTCTAGACGGAGACATGACCGACTTTGGGCTTGAGATGTACTTAGAAATAGTCTGCCCGCTGAGGCGATGCGACGTCGAATCATGTCATTTTGCAGACGAAAGATTACTTTGCCATTTTCATGGTCTGTCATGTAGTCTGCTGCATGCTACAGTGGGTGGTCTAACACCTATATCAGCTCTGCTCTACTTCACATGGCAGGCTGACTTTTACTGAGTGGAGGCCTTTGCTCTTAATTTATTGCTTTAAAAGTATTCGACTAAAGGGCTCATATACATGTGGAAGACTGTGGAAGTGTGGAGGCTTCTTCTAGTATCAGATGATGAACCCTGACTACTTCTGTTAACACCTCTTGGAAAAAAGTATGGTTTGAGATTTTGTAAATCAAGGTTGTTTTTTTTAACAATTCCATGCATTAATTGAAGACTGTGCTTTAATTGTGCTTATTCTGAGAGCATCTGTTACCCGGAGGTGAATATCTCACTTTAGATTGAACTCATTACACATACAGGAGGTGTTGCTGCATGTTTTTCCCATCAGTGCTACAGAGGGAAAGAAGGATCTGACGAGGTTGTTTGAGGCTTTTGGAGGGTTAGTGGCCATGTTACAGAGTTATAGTGGAGCTTTGTGGTTCATGCAGTAAGGAAACGGTCATGAAATTGGACAATTAGAAGCAGCAGGAAAAATAATCAGTCCAGTGCTTTGAACTTAAAATGATTTTTGCTACAATAGAAGTCACTAGTGCATGAGGTCATTTCCATAACTGAATATAGAAACAACTCTCAATATTCGTTTCAATCTGGTAGTTCCAGGTGTGGGTTTTACTGCATCAGGCGATATTTGTAAATCACAGACAAGTATTGTACAGTGTATGCCTGCTGTATTGTTCTGTCTAAGCTTTCACACAGATTCCTTACTTACAGAAACACAAAGCTTTCCGTATTTCTGTGTTTCTGTATTGGGCTGTTTGGTTCACATTCTTAACAGGGTTCCAAACAGGAATTGCATTTTTATCCACTTGGGGATAGTGCCACAAGCTGTAAACACAACATTGACATGTTATCACCTTAGTATCATATAGCGAATGTGGTAGCATTTACACCATGGATGTATAAAGAGAGCTGGATACAGTCTTGGAGGCAGGGCCCCATTCATTCCTATGAAAGCTGCTGATTGAGGCATGAAGGCAAGAAAAGTTTGACTTCTCTGGTGTAAAATCACACAGTTTCTCAGCATCATTGGGCCCATACAGCAAGTGCAAGAGATATTTTGCTGGTCGAGCTATTTCAGGTTTAGTCCTCAGCTTACTTGAATGCAGATAAAATAATTTTAATGCAACTCTTTTAGACTTTTGAAATGTTTTCAGACCAAATGGATGAAACCACAATAGTAAAATGAATCAAGTTATTAGGGTTGTGATGCTAAAAAACGATTGCTCACTGAGTTACAGACGTCTCTTTCAAAATGTAAGTCTTTGGGAAAACGTACTTTTCGGGCCCAATTGCCAGCGTTGGAGAGTAATGGAAAACAAGTCACTAAGTCATGTATTTAAGATATGAAATATAAGTAACTGTATTCCCTTACAGTTTAAATTATTCTCAATACAGTTACTTAAAAGGATTGTTTTATTTGTTCCAACACTATGTCCTAACTGAATGTCACATGACGGCTGGTTGGAGGGAGATCCCAAGGAAGTTTCTGGTAATAACAACCTTCTTGCTGCTGGCTATATTGTCATTTCTAGTAACTATCAGAATATAACACTTGTTTCCTGTTTAAAAAATAAAATAAATGTGGAGTGATAGCAAGTACTAGGCCATCTTTTAAGTGGTTACGTCTCCAGCTGAGCACACATTTGATGGGCACATGGTTTGTCTACATGACATAACAAAAGTGCACATTTAATGGATCAGTGTGGACAGAGAGTGACGCTTGCTGTTAGGACATATGAGGCATGCCTCCCATAAACACATTTAAAAAAAGCTATGCACCTGCCACACAACAAAGGCAGAGCAGATGCACCGCCAAGAAACTGTTGTGTGCTATTGCCATGAAAATATAAAACCCAGACAAAGAAGCTACAAATGATGATTCTGAAGTATTCCAAAAGTAATCCAAAGTATTAATATTACATTCTTTAATTTGAGTAATCTAATGGAATATGTTACAAATTCTATTTTAGGGCATGTATTCAGTTATCTGTAGTGGAATACGCTTTAAAAGTAACCCTCCCAACCCTTACCCTGGAAATCCAGAGTTCTCGCGAGAGCACAATTTGAATTTGCTCAGCGACTCACTCTGGCAATCAGTAATGACGCTCATTACCCATGCCGTTGGAGCCGAGCTGCACCAATCACATCGGTGTATCTGATATAGGCGGGCCAGAGGCGAGCTAAACAGATGACGACAGCGCTGCGACGATGACATCTGGAATCAGTCAGTAAACATTGCAAGATGGCTACGGATGAACACCAGTTGTTTGAAACGGCTTAGCCGCTACAATGAATGAGTTAGACTTGGCTTTTTCTCTAAAAGAGGAACAGAAGACGGCGCTCGAATCTTTCCTTTACAAGAAGGACGTTTTTGCTGTTTTGCTGACCGGATACAGCAAGAGTCTAATCTACCAGTTAGCTCCGCTGGTAGCTAAGCTCTGGATATGTCACCCTGTGTATTGTTCTGATTGGTCGTAGTGTTATCCAATTGCGTGCAGTGATATTTTCAAATGCATGCTTGGTGCCGCCCCTCGAGTTGGGCCATTTGCATTGCTCATAGCCAGACCCTAAATCTTTCTAGATTTGGGTCTGGATTTCCAGGCTACCCAACCCTGCCAATGGCATCACATCATGGACCTGGAAGTTGTAGTTACACAGTTTGGCCACAATGTCAAATTGGCTTCAAAGTCCAGCGCACTTCCTGGGGGCCTAATTTACACATCCAGCAGCCACAGGGCCAGAAGACGACCAAACAGAGCTAAAATGAGAGGCCAGAAATATAAATGAATGCTAATGTTGCTCTGTGTCGTTGCTCCCCTATATGTTGACAAGCCAGTCGCTTCTAACTTCATCGGTCAGATAATTTGTGTTGGACAGGTAATTTATAGTGGATTTATGTAAGCTGCTTGCTGCTGCTGTAGACAGCACTGATGATAACGCTGAGAGTGAAGCAAAACAGTAAAGCTGCAGGCCCTTAAACCAAACAGTGAGCTCAATGATGCTAAAACGCTCCGTAGAGCTGAGGAGAACTGCAGATTTACATGATAATTCTCTGTGTGGTCATTACTGAGTGATCCCTTTCACATTAAACTTGTAGTTGAAATATAAATATTGATTAGAGCAGCTTTAACCATATATTACCCACAGCTTTAAAGCATATTATTGTTTCAAGCCTGAGCTGCTCATGTTCACCATGACTGTAATATCACTCCACAATGATGACCCGGTATTGATCCAGTATTTTTAAAGCTGTCAATAAAATTGTCAGTACCATAGATTTTGCATTTGCATAAAACATTTATTTATGTGTTAAAGATAAACTCTGCAGGATTTTCCTAAAAAAAAGAAAAACAAAAACACAATGTATACACTCATACAGATGCAATCCGTCTCAGTCAACCCTTGTGACACACTCTCAATGCATGGCAGTGTATTTATCTCCCGTCTGCCTGTATTGTCCTATTTTCTTCTAATTTTTTGTGTTTGGGACATTCATGGGTGTGTACCCACGCAGCACTCGGGTGAGGGCGGAGCTTTATAAAAAGGTAGAGACCAGGTGCTACACAGTAAGCAGCAGGCACCCAAGAAACGTAGCACCGAAAAAACGCAAATATAGTGAGGTGAAATGCCAAATGAGAGTGAATCTCGGCTTAACTTTTACTTCCACTTTCACTGACGAGCATGTTTACAAACAGTAATGAGAGTTCCTGCATAGTATACCTTTAAAGAGTTTTGTGCTCCAAAAACTAGTTTAAAAGCTTGTAAAAGTTTTCTATTTGTCTTGGAGGAACTTGTGGTCAGTGTGTTGTCGATGATATTTTATTTCTTCTATTTTTCAAACTTTCCACTCCGGCTTTCACTGTCTGCCTAGACTGAAACAAGACTGTCATGACTTCCTTCCATGAAGAGAAACATTGATTTCAGCTCAGCGGGGATCATGCAAAACAGCCTCTCATTAAAATCATAATTAGAACTTGGAAATGGCACATGGGGTTCAACTCTGGGGCGAGCTGAAAATCACTGGAAACTATTAAACTTGCACTTAGCCTTTCACTCCCAAACAAAGCATGTCTGATTCCGGTTATGACATCTCATGCAACGTGAGGTGAAAGCTAAAAGTTATATATTTAGTTATATATTGAAGCTAACTGTTTGTCTCTGTCGAGTTATGGACTCCAGAAAACACTCATCCTGTCCAGTGACCAAAAAAGGACTTATTTAGATACTAAAACTCCACATGTATAGCTATGAGATACATGTTTTGTTGTGACAGGTACAAAAACATCAAAATATGTCGATATCCTTGGTGACTTATTTTTCAATGTCAAGGGCATTCGTTGTTTTCCACCTGAAGGTCACTGCTGTGCATCATCATCATCATCATCATCTATTCTTACACAAATATCAAACTATAACGTCACATCAACTCTCTGACAATCCTCATAAGATCCCCTATCAGTTGTGAAGGTCCACTTCAAACACACATTAACACACACACACATACATTCACATGAACACACGCACACTCTGCCCTCTCCCTGTCCCCAGCCCCGGTTGCCTAGGAGACAGCTGAGACAGGGACCCCATCTCATTACACACCAATAGGGCTGTGTGACTGGCTGGAGGAGGTAGCGTAGGATTTTTATCGCCATCTAGCAGCCAAGACAGAGAAAGACATTTCTTTTCTTTTTTTTTTTTTTTTTTGAAAGCCACGTTTCTGCCTAGTAACCCAATATGCTGACTTCTCCTGGTGCTGAATCCAGCCTGGAATTTAATAGGACACGCTGTACTGTGGGACACGTGAAATGTTGAACATGGGCCATTAGTCAAATAGAAACCTACTAGGTAATCATTGATTGATTCATTGATCTATTCATTCATTCATTCATTGATACAAAATGAGGACACAAATGTGTGTTTTTTAATGCAGTAAGTCAGACTAAACTTGTAGCTGAGCAAATGATGACACTTTTTAATCACACTCATCAGATACATCAGAGATAAATCACTTTTTTCCTAGATAAATGGAGCTGACACTGGTGTTGGAAAGGGATGAGGTACATTTACTCAAGTACTATACTTAAGTACAATCCTGGGGGACATGTATTTTAGTTTAGTTAATACTCGCACTTTACTACATTTCAGAGGTAAATACTGTACTTTGGATTTATCTGGCAGCTACTAGTTACTTGTCATATTCAGATTTTACATTTACAACATTTAAAGCATGCAATCAGCTTTTAAAATATGTAGCATTGTTTTAGAACAGGGGTGTCAAACTTATTGTGGTTTGTGTGTCGCATACAGTCCAATTTGATCTCACATGGGCCGGACAAATAAAATCATCGCACAATAACCTACCATTATCCTTCATCCTTTATACAAAACAAATGAACAGCCTGAGATATCCTAAGAAAAATAAGTGCAATTTCAACAGTATGTCTCTGTTTTTCCACTTTCAGTCAGTCTACATTTCACTGCCATTACATGTGCATCTATCCACACATTTCCTGATACAAATTTTTTCGAACTGAAGCTGCCCATTGACAATATTTTGCACAATGTTCAGTATCTTTAAACATGGTCGCAATAAGTATTCATTGTTACATCAGAGAGCCGTAGTCTGGTCAGGGTGGAAAAGCCTCTGAAGCAGAATTTTACATGAATTAGGCAACACATTGTTTAATTTGCTCCTGAAACCTGGCACCTCATAGTCTAGTCATCTTGTGGGCCAGAATGGACCCTTGGGCGGGCTGGTTCTGGCCTGCGGGCTGTGTGTTTCACACCCCTATTTTAGAATGAACTACCCAGCTGTATCTAAAAGCTGTACACAGTGTTAAGTAGTTAAAATTAGCTCCACAAACTACAGTATTAGGATCGTGCTTATATATAAATGCATCAATACCCTGTAATATAATATTATAACACTGACAGGGGTCATTCAAGAGAAAATACTACTTCTACGTTTGATACTTCAGGTACGTTTTGTTGCCAAAACCTCGGTAGTTTGAATGCAGGACTTATGCGCATAACAAAGTATTTTTCTATTGTGTTATTGCTGCTTTTTTGCTTGAGTTTATCATTATGAAGTACATGTAAATGTTGATTGCACAATGTAATGGCTATAGAATAATCACATCATCGGCATTTAGATTGGTTCCCTGTAAGCCCCACTTTTATGATGCAATTCTGCAAACTAACTATTGCTTTCAAATAAATATAGTGAAATAAAAATGACAGTGCTTCCCTCTGAATTCTAATGAGGTAGAAGCATTTAACAGAAACACAGTACTTAATTAGATGTACCTGGTTTCATTTCAACATTTCACATTGTAGTATTCTAAGTGAAGACAAATGTGTTTTGCTGTATGTTACATTTACATTCTAAACCATGTTCAGTGATATGATTTAGTAGGAAGCCTATTCTCCTTATCCTGACACATTTATCACATCAGATCTCGAACATGTAATGTCGCTCAACTCAGCAGTTTCAGTGCTTCAGTATGCGCTGTATGTACATATAGTGTGCTTTATGTACGTGGCCCCATCACAGAATATCACACAATCTGAGACAGCTGTTCTGGAATATACTGCAGTTTATTAATTCTAATTGATGTGTTATATTACATATTAAAAACATCAAGTAAAAATGGCCACATATATACACAGCAGCAGAAGCAGGAGTTTGGGCTTAACTGAGCAGGACACTGTTGTGCTTTTTAATTTCTACTTGGCTGGGAACAAAAGATAATCCATGTGCTACACACATCGTATGTGAAACGAAGCCACAGACACACTCGAGTGATAACCTGTCTCTATGTTAAAGGTTTTAGATAGATCCCCTAGTCACCATAATGTGAAAGTGCAGATAGGAATGTCAGCAAAGTCAAACCGGTGTTATTAAAGAGTACCTTAAGTCTTGTTTTTGCTGACCTCCAGCAGTTTAACTTCTTACCTTACAGCAGCGATGTACAGGTGTACTACAGGACTGAGTGACATCACTGTTGGGCGTGGTCAGAGGTTAAATAGTCTTGAAACTTTTAACCAGAAAGGGCAGCAAAACACTGCTTTTCAGCCTGATGTTAAGCAACACAATCGCCAGAATAAGTGTTGGTATTGTACGTTTCTGCAAATCAGGGATACATTACATTTGTATATTATTATGTAGCAGACGTCATGTGTGTCAAAACTTGACGTTTCTTTAAGTTTCAGTGGTGTGGTTAGGTGGCACTATCCAAGCTGGAACACACCCATGTTTGGTGGGTGCTGCTGGAAATGCAGCAATGACTAAAAACAACCAGTTTTGCTGTTTGTGGTCTTGAACAGTGGTCTGCATCTTGGCAAGCATCTCGTCCTAGGTGACACCCCCTCCACCATCCCCACTACCTCCAGATGACAAAGTCAGCTCATATACCATGTGCTAACAATGGAACGTAAAAATGTAATGTGTCCATGGTTTGCAGAAACATACAAAGCCAAAATTTTCTTTCTTCTATTTTTAAGTTACTCTTAAACAAACAGAATACTCTGTGCCTACAGAAGATAAGAAATCACCCAGGGCAGGAAACCAGCTTTGTTGTCCACGTTCTGTGGTTCACTGGCCACTTTTAGAATCTTCTGGCAGCCAAATAGATATTTCAAACATTTCTTAGCACCACATGATGGTTTGTTGCCAAATGACGTTTGTAGCAGAGTATACAAATATACCAGCGGCTGTGGGCTGGTGTTACTTTCCCACCCTGTTAACACCTGATTGATGAACAATAAACCTTCTTCTTCTTCTTTGCATTTCTAAAGAAATTTGAGGTTACTACAATTTCAGTCTATACCTCAATATCATCTAGTGATATTCATGCGCAGGTGAAAATAAAGCGTCTATGCACTGTACCTATTTTAAATGTGAACAATCCACACACGTGACTCTGCACAAACAACCAACTTGTCATCTCTTTGCAACATTCTGCTTTGGTCCACAGGATATACTATTGTTGACCCCACCTAAAGCATAGTATTGTCATTTAAATGTAGATATAGGCAAGGGTGATTGGAGCTAACACAACAGATAAAAAAAACAAAAAAGATAGCACACATACAGTACACTTTTAACAAAGATCAACATAGAAATAAAAGACAAAAAAATATCAAGAAATAAACTCTTCCATATGGCAACATAAGATATGGCATATACTGTAGAACTGGCCCTAATGAAACTACTCATTTGCCGTGAAAGAAAAGATATGCAAACACTAATTGTGGTGACGTGGTGATATACTTAAGGTCTTTGTAAACATTCTCTGTTCTAGGCCTCTGATTCGGATTGGTCGGTGGCGACGCTGCCGTTCAGCTCGCCCAGTCCTGTTTGCTCCTGGATGTCCGTCATCTCTCCCACGATGAAGGTTGGCTCCCCTCCTTTGCTGTTGGCCGAGCCGCTGTCCGGCTGCTTGGCCGTCTGATTGGTCAGGGTGGGCTCTTCATCCAGCCTGCTGGAGATGGACCAATAGAGGTGAGCGTCGAGTCTGGCTGCAGCCAGTGAGAGCTCTCGTGCTGAGCAGGAGGGCGTGTCCACCTTGGGAGAGGGGAACATGAGAGTTGGTGAAATCACTGATGTCTCAATTCAGGTGTCCACATGATGAAGATATTGCTATTGCCAAGGTAGCAAGAAGTTAAAGAAATAGTTCTACATTTTGGGAAATGATTTGCATTCAGGCAAAGAGTTAGCTGAGAAGACTGACACCATTGTCATGTCTGTACAGTGAATATGAAGCTACAGCCAGCAGTCGGTTAGCTTAGCATAGCTTGAAGACTGGAAATGGCTAACCTGCCTCTGTGTAAGGGCCCTGACATACCAAGCCGATGGTCGGTCATCTGTGAGCATCTGTCACCCTAGTTTTTGTGGTGTGTCCTGCACTGTCGGCACTAGTTGGCTATTTTTCAGCCAATTTATTTAGTTCACCTCAGTGCTCAAGAAGAGAAACGGAAGTGAGGAAAGTAAACAGTAGGTTTAAGTCAAGAGGGCAAGATCGTAACAAACTTGTTGTAATAGGTGAAATTGTGTTGTTCAGCCATTGAGCTCTTTTTTGCAGAAATGGTTCGTGATTGTTATTGTTGGGCCTTGAATCCAGTCGATTTGGTTTGTCTGGGCCTTGAAGGTAACAAAAACCTATCTCTTCAACCTATGTTGTTGTATGTTTAACCCACACAAAAATCAAAGTGTAAACTCCTGGAGTCTTGTCATCACAGAGAGGTGGCAGCACAACCAGCGTAGACACCAGGAAGATTCTAGTGGTAGACTTTCTTACCTTTGGACAGAGCCAGGCTAGCTGTTTGCCCCTGTTTCCAGTCTTTATGCAAAGCTAAGCTAAGCAGCTGCTGGTGGTAGCCTCATATATAACAGACAAATATGAGAGTGTCATCAAATTACAGTTTAAACCTATTCAATGAAAACACTGAGTGGACTGCAAAGAGCCCAAAGAAAAACGCCTTCCCTAAATATTGCAGTTGCAGTTCAATAATGATGAAGGGTCTCTTGTGTCTTTCTGGACTGGAAATCAAATTGAAAACAGAAGAATATTTGGGGGAGAAATGTATTTGGAAAATGTATTTTCAAAAATGTCAAACTATTCCTTTTACTGTCCTAATTTACTTTATCAATTTACCCTTTTCTCCTCCACAAGCCAAGTCTATTTATAAAACCTACTTTGGGGATCAACATGTGGAGCTCATAAGCCAAAGGCTAAATGGAGCATGAATAGGATTGTTTTAAACTCACGCTGAAGCAGTTTTATAGAGAGATCAAACATGTAGTCATGTGAAATCAGGTGCTTCTTATAGACTTTAACATGTTGTCACTGTTTGTGCTCCATGTTGTGTGTGTTTTCCAGCTGAGTTTTTTTGCATTCGTATAAAACCTCATCTAGGGACAGGCATATGTTATAAAATCTTTGGTGTGTGGCATTGGCCCGTGCTATGTACGTCCCTACCAAAATAAACATGAAATAAATACTTCAGTTAGAGTTCCTGCATTTCCCAGCATGCCTTTCAACAACCCCAAGAGAACAAGAGTGAGAATTCAACTGCTGGTTATACATGTAGGTGGAGACAAGAATAGGGATAACAGCAAGAGTTGTTCCAGGTTTTCTCACTCAGACACTTGTAGTGTAGCTTGTAGTTGGTGAGAGAACTGGTATGTTTTGCCTCTTTTGAGAATTTGTTAAACAGCAGTCACAAAATGGTAAAAAGTTTGACGTTTATGATTATATTTTAAATTGTTGAAGCATTTTCTGCTACCATACTCCATTGTGACAACACTGTCTGTCCTCCTATAGACAGAAATTATAAAATTCAGCAATCTGAAGAGTTTAGGGAGTGTTTTGGGTAGAACTTTTTTTACTTTTAACCCTACCAAATCACACACCCCGACATCAACCTGTGCTTTGACGACGTTACCTCAAACGTGTGATGAAAGGCTCCATAGTCGACGTCAAAGAAACCCTCTGCCAGCGACATCATTGGGCTAAACCTGTGACCCCACATCACCTCCTCCGCGAGATAGGAGCTCCTCGCCTGGCACGTCATCCCTGCACACACAAACACAAGCATACTGATGAGTGCATACATTCATTGTGCCTCACAATATTTGCTGTCACACATAACTGGGCGAAAATCTGAGCCGAAAGTCAAAGCAACACACCTAAAACAATTAGTTTACATACAGTCGCACACAGTTAAATCAGCAAGCTGTCTTTAAATGACTATCCTCTGCAGCCGAGTTATGACTGTCAGCTACTTCTTTGTAACTCAACAGCGATCTGACTAAGGGAATCAATATTTGGAGTAGGCAGAGAGGCCACCTTTACCTCATGGAAGACGCATCATGAATAACTCTGATACACTGAATTCCTGCCAAACAGCGGGGCACAGTTTAGTATATCATCCTCTCAGAATGAATCTGACATAAGACGATATGAGAGGGGGATAAAGAAAAAGATAAACACAGCCCATCCAAATCCTTTCAGGGGACAGGTAACTGGGTATTTGTTTCTGCCAGATTCTGCTTATACCCGTTTGGATTTTGTAGTTTTCAGACTGAAGGACAACAACATGAAATACAACCATAAATATAACATAGGTGTTAAGCTGTGCTTCTAAATATGTAATCTCTCAGGGGATCTATGAGCAGAGATAAGGTGTAGCTCAGCTGCTGTGAATGATTTTCACACTCAGTATACCGTGAACACATACTTCTTAAGGTTTTGCTAAAAAAAACCTCCTGAGACTGGGGGGTGTTTTGAGCCTAAAAAATGTGTTTGAATCCAGTGTGAGTAATAGTGAGTTAGTCCATAAGGGGTCAGTGCCTTGCTCAAGGGCAGGTGAGTGTTCACTGAAACACATTAGCTGGTGTAGGGACGGATGTGATGTGGACTGTTTCTCTGACTGCTATGACACCTTGGTGCATATTGTAACACCTTTTAATCTTCTCCCAATATAGAGATTCAAAGACTGTGCCTTTAGTCAAAAGTTAAGTTATGAGAACATACAGTATAAAAACACTCTATCCAGTTTTGTTCCCTGTTGTATAATGCTTTCACTTCTGTTCTCATATCTAAATATATATGTGTGCATATTCCCCCTGTAATCACAACATCATGCTTTTAAAGCCTCCCGAAAGACCGAGAAGAGACGGAGAGCTCTCAAACAATAAATTGCAAATCTAAACTCGGACATCCTGGAAAAGGGAATTTCATTTTCTAATGGACAGTTTTGGGCAGGCTTTGCTTTCTGTAAAACAGTGATGGTATTACTGTAATATCAGACAGTTGTATGCATCTACAAGATTAATTTCCTAATGCTCAGTATGTGTTGTTGCAGCCAAACATGCACTTACAACACAGAGGACTCTGGAACTTTACAGTCAAATTAAATTGCAAGGTATTATTTCCCACACAAAGCAATAATGTTAAGTTGTTATATTTTTTGTAATATCATTTCAAATCTACAACAAATCATATAAAACCCCTGAGTAATTAAATATTATTAATGGTATTATTTATAAGGCTTGTACCTTTTTAAAATGAAAAAGCTACATTAATTTTTGTCACTATTTCACGGTGATTTTTAACAGCACATATTTCTATCACCTAATTTCATTTCATATGCGAACATATGAACTTATCATCACATCCTGCTCGGTCATTTTTATGTTTATTATCGTCTAAGTCTTGTGCACAAAACTGCCAGACTTGCAAGTTCACTTAAGTGCCTGTAAAAGTTAGGGAAAGCAATATACCAGGGACAGATGGATGATTTTAGTGTTTGCATTCTCGTTACTTTACGACAACGTTTAACCCATTCCTTACCGGTTGCCTCCACCATCCCCTCCAGGATGACCACGATCTCAAAGTCCTCCTTCTCCAGCTGGGACTGCGACATGTCCCAGAAGGGTGAATGTGAGTCGATCTCGTGGGAGATCACCAGTGGGGAGACCAGGAAGAGACGATCGTCGCCCGTCTCGAAGCCCACGCTGATGTCTGTCTGGTCCAGGGGGATGAACTCACCTGAAGGAGAGGATAAAATGGGAGGTAAGGAGAAGTCAAGCTCCTCCAGATGCTGATCCTAGAAGCAGTTGAATATAAATTCTGCTTAAGTGAGAGGGGAATAATTATTGATTTTATGGTGTACTTAAAAAAGTTAAAGTCTATTCAACAAATTAACTAATTTAAAGTAAAGAGTCGAGAGAGATACTATAGTTGCCATAGTGGAAACAGTAGTAATTGAACAATTAGAAGTAGTTATTGTGGTTGTATTTGTAATAATAAATGTACCAATACTATCATTAATCGTCTTATCTCGTAGTCTCACCCTCCTGAGTCTGTTTGGACTTGATGAGCTTGGCCCTCATGTTGGCCCCTACTATATGGGAGCTCCGAAGGTCGCCCACCCTGAACATCAGACAGAGCTTGTCGTCTCTCAGGGAGATGACGGCGTGTTTAGAGAACACCAGTGTCTCCGCCCGTTTGTTGGGCTGTGAGATCTTCACAAACATACAGCCGACCTGCACGGAGAGGAGGGAGGGGACGGTACAGTAGAGGTGAAAACTCAAATACAGACAGGGCAGGTGCAAAAGGCTCAAATATTTGCAATGACTGGAAAAGAAAAGGGTTATTGAAAAATGATTGACATGTATGGTTTTCATAATTAACACCAATGCAGACTGTACATAGGTAAACATTTGTTACGAGTGCTTTCAATGTTAAAACACAGTAGTGACACTTGAACCTCAAACTCAGTCATTTTTTTAATATGCATGATAAAACAGCCCAGTTGCTAATGTGGCATGTTTCCAGCTCGCAAACATGCATAAACATGAATCTGCTCGGATGTTGTACGTGGATTCATCCTCATCAAAAGAGTGCTTACTTTGTGGGAAAAATCGAGCCCCATCAGCACTCTTAAAGTAAATATTCTTTTTCAGGAAGCGTTCCATCTGGACCAAATTAGTGTCATTTTGTCTGCGTAGTATTGATGCATACACTCTTCTCTTTAAGCTCAAGAAAAGGAAATTTGTATTTTTGCTGAACTGACAGGAGGTCTCCTTCTAATCAAACAGACACAGGTCAGACAGTATTTACATGTACTTTTCTTTTTTTTGATCTTGTTCAGGTGACTTTCAGAAAGGTCTGAAAACCAGTTTTAGAAGCTAACCTCACCTCCTGATGTGCTCTTGCATGTTTGATGGTTACTATGTGTTAGATTATTAACATATAGTAAGTATTAGATAAGTTTTGTCAGTATGGTAAGGAATATTTCTAAATGGTTATGACCTGCAATTTAGGTTTCATTAGGAAATACTGAAGCATTTATGGCAAATCTAACAGTCTTTAAATCAAAATACTGTGTCTAAAGACAAACTACCAATATCTGAATATGATTTCATTTTCCCGTTTCTCGGACATGTACCAGCCCAGGTGCTCACCATAAAGGCGTTGACCATCGAGCCCAGTATAGCCTGCAGCAGCAGCAGCATGGTGCCCACTGGACACTGGTCAGTGATGACGCGGTGGCCGTAGCCAATGGTGGTCTCTGTCTCGATGGAGAAGAGGAAGGCCGAGATGAAGCCATTGACATTGTTGACGCACGGCGTCCACGTCTCATCCTCCAGATGGTCCAGATCACCCCTTGGGGAGGAAAGAAAGGAGGAGGATGTGTGAGAAAGGGAAGGGGGGGAGGGTGAAAAAGTGGGTGTCAAGAGGGAAAAATAGACAGAGCGAGAAGATTTATATTCTTAGAACAAAGGTGCAGAAATGTATGTATGACGACTCGTCTCTCCCTTTTCCCTTTCAGCTACTACTTAGAATGAATAAGATGCAATCCTCATATTAGCTGTAACGATTAACCCAACATTCATCCTGTCGCTTTTTCTCGATGCTGCAAAAACCCACTCCCTCCATCATATATCATGACATCTTCACTATGCTGGTTTATCAGTCCTGTGCCACCAGGAGTCTGCAGATTTTCTCTCAAACTACTCGCTACACAGGCTAATGTCCTTGATTAATACAGCGCCGGCAAGAGAGGGAGAGCTAATTAATGAAAGTGGTGTTAAGTAATTTATATAATATATGACTTTTATTGACCTGTGTTGGTGACCAAGGAATTGCAATAACACCGGCAGCTCTCTGGCACAGCTTAAGGTGGCCTGTAATTGATATAAAGAGGTCACGATTTTACGAGACGAATACGTTAGCTAATTAGAACGGGGGATCCAGCAGACACATCTAGTGAGGAGGTAACACATCATGATGAAATACACTGTCATATTAATACTGCTTTGTCATCGGCTTTTTTGGCTGAAAAGTGGGGCTTTTTTAGCTTCCGTTGCAGAAATGTCTGGCAATATTGGTCACTCTCTCACAGCATCATCCTCTATCTGTAAGTAATTAAAAAGGTGGTGTTGCCTTGTGATGATTTAGTAAAGGACATTTTTAGAAATTTAAGTATTTGCTTTCTTGTCAAGAGGTGATGGGAAGGTTGATATACCACTCTTATATCTGTCCGTTAAGGATGGTACTACAGCCAGGAGGCAGTTAGCTTAGCTTAGCACAAAGACTGTGAACAGGGAAACAGCTAGCCTGGCTCTGTCTTAAGGGGAACAAAAACACAGTAATAAAAGCTTACTAACTAGTATGTTATATCTATATTTTGTAGGGGTTGAATAAAGCTGACCATCTTCTGGCTGTAGCTTCATATTTACCATACAGACACAAGAGTGTTATCAATCTTCCTAGCTAACTCTAGGCAAGAAAGGGAAAAAAGTACATTCCCCAAAATGTCAAACTGTTCCTTTAAAGGAGAAACAGACAACTTTCCCTCCACCTAAGCATTTCCAAGTGGTTTATTGTTGGCGTCACTGTTGCAAAGACACTGGATCACTTTCCTCAGAGCTTGATACTAACAACAACACAGGGCACACAGAATTTTGTTTCTCACATTTACTTTCATTGTTCCACAGTTCGCCATTTCCGCTACTGGGATAGTAACTAAAAGAACTTACAATGATACTCTTTGGTAACTACCAAAAGCTACTGGTGAAAGTAAAAGTGCTATCCTCTTCCTGTTTTGGTTGCACAATGATTGAAACACTTCCTTCATTGTCCCAGGAGATCATACCCAGTGGCAGACAGAACTGCATAGTCAAAGCGAAGCATGCAGATAAGAAACAAGACCCCTCTGTGGCTCAGGACTGAATAGATCTACATAAATAATCTTCTCCCACCTTCTTTGCTCAACAGTCTTACCTACAGTAGGCTATGAGGTACCAGATGGCCCCGAAGAAGAGCCACGTGACGGCGTAGGCCATGACGAAGACGAAGAGGGAGCAGCGCCAGTTGAGGTCCACCAGCGTGGTGAAGATGTCAGTCAGGTAGCGGTAAGTCTCCCGCATGTTGCCGTGCTGCACATTGCAGCGACCGTTCTTCTCCACGTAGCGCTGTCTCTTACGCCGTGTCCGGGCTAGTGAAGAGAGAGGAGAGGCAACACAGCTCAGTTAGAGAAGTTAGAAAGATGCAAAACTGAAAAATGGGAAATCTTGCTCTTGAAGAAAACATGCAGCCTGAGATCTGGTGCTTTTCTATGCTTGAAAAAAGGTAGAAGACGAGTCCTCGCAGTTTCATAACCTTATGTTCAAAGAAACCCCTTACAAAACCCTTTAGAATACTTCAAAAACCTACACAAGGCTGCCTTTCTACATTTCTGAAAAGTTTTGCTGTTTGAAGATACGACTGTGACAGCAGTCAGAGGATGCGAGTTGAATGAAGGCACGGAGAGATATCGGAGGATAAACAGAGGAAGGTGCCAGGGGACAGAACTACTTAGAGAGATGCAGTGTGGCTCAGAGAAAGTCAGGCTGGTGAAGAAGGGATAACAGAAATGAAAACAGACAGGTGAGGAAAAGAGAGGAGATGAAGTGCGACAGGACAACATCATCAAACACTCGGAGAAGAAAAAGCTACAACATTGGACTTTAGTTACTGTACAACCCTAACGGGAACTCGGATTGTTGTTTCTTTGTAGAGAGGCTTTTTACTGAGGGTGCGCTCCAGCCACAACTGGATACCAAACTATTCATTTTTTTGCTTCAGTGACAACAACGACAACTTTTCTTATGATGCACTTCTTGCTGTATGTTGATATTTTGGCACAAATTAACGGCTCTTGGAAAAAGGAAAATGCTTTTGATTCTGAAAGCTTCAAAAGCTTAGTTGTAAAATGTCTCTTATTTTGTGCTTTTAGCCAGTGTCCTCACACAAAAACTGTGAACATCCACTTCTTTAATTAACAGTGTTCATACTTTTTAGAGTTGATTTCTCCTTTCACAAATATATACAGCGAAGAGGAGAGAGAAACTGGAGCAAACAAAGAGCTAGTGGAGAGGCCTAATAAAAAAAGATGCAAGACTGTCAAAACCGCTGAGGCATGAACCACTGCAGCATGGTTCAAATTAGAGGAGATTCACAACTATTGCAACAGAGTTGTGAAGGAAGAGGAGCTGCACAAGTTTAGTGAATATGCAGTGTGTGTGTGTGTGTGTGTGTGTGTGTGTGTGTGGAGTGGGGAAAGAGAAAACATTGATTCAGACTCCAGAGCCAGTCAATAGTTCCCAATCTTTGGAGGAGTTGAATATATACCATACTTGCAAACTTCATTCAGTTTTCTCCAGACTTGAATGAAGTGAAAAGAAAGCAGCCAGAACATTTTTTAAACTTCAGCACTCTATAGGACAGCCAGTCACAAACAAGGTCACTCACCCCACCCAAATCGTCCCCTCTCTTTCTCCGTCCCCTGGGTCTTCTTCCTGGTCTGATTGGCTGTGGCCTCCCGCTCTGCCAGCTTTGCCTGGAACGACCTGCCGACCTTGGCAAGGGGCGGACACGGCGGCGCCGTCTCTGTGGTGACGACATGGCCTAGCTCCTCAGATAGGTTGAAGACTCCGGTGGAGGCGGTGGCCTCGGTGGCCACCTCCACTTCTTCCCCTTCCCCCTTCTCCTCCACAGGGAGTGAGAGAGAGTCTGGGCGGGTGGGGAAGACTGAGTTCTCCAACGCCATGGCCTGTGTGCGTGTGTGCGTGTGTGTGTGTCAGGTGTATTAGCGTGTTATTGATATCCTCCCTATGGCAGACTCTGTCCAAAGGCTATTGATTGGACCATTTGTTTGCTTGACTGAAGCCTGGAACATAGGAGAAGAGCACAATGATCAAATGAGATCCTGTAATTGATTAGCTGTTGTGCTGTCACAGTAATTCGCAGACAAGTGATTTTTTATTTTTTTTTTAAAAGAAAAACAACCTCTTTCAGGAGCTATTAAGCTCTCCTTTCCCTTTAATTTCTCTTAAGATACTTTTGCCTTTTCTACATTAACAAGGCCTATAGCTTCTGTGTAGCTTGCCTCACATATCTGGCTCCCTGTCTCTGCCTGTTCCATTATTTCACCCCTTTTAAATGCAAAATTAGCAACAACAGCAGCAAAAAAAAAAAAAAAGAGGGAAATCACAGTGTTTGAGGTTGATCGTGTGCAGTTTTGTAAATCTTGGGTACTAGACACGAAAGGAGAATAAATCTCTTCCTCTGAAAGGTAGCTTAATCCAGGAGCAGAGTGTGGCGTACGCATATTAGAGCCACTTTCACTGTTTAGCATGTTTGATGAAGCGCATTTGTGTGTGTGTGTGTGTGTGTGGTCCATGCATGTGTTGTATAAGTGCACTTACTGCTATGTGGTGAGTTTATGCTACAGGCCTGTTGGGATTTCTTACATAAGTCCCATTTAAATCTTAAAAAGCTGAAACGTGTGTGTGGACAGTGAGACATGGTGTGTCCCTGAGATATTAGCACAGTAAAATGGACTCCTAGTCCTTTTTAGCCTTCCCTGATGTGCGTCCATTTGGAAAAATTGGGGGGTGCACGCACAAGGAGACTGATGGTGACAATCAAGATGACGCACTACGCCTGATGGATGGATCAGAAATAGCCTCTATTGAAGGCTGTCTGTTAGCCAGCCAATGGGCTACTGAAAGCAAAATGCAAAGCTAGAGGATTAATGTCAGACAGCTAGGAATGAAATAAATCTTACCTGTTCAGTGTAGCAACTTGTAGATGTTTAACACCTGGATAGGGCAGATGTTTTATCATAAGAAGAAGGCAAATCTGGTCCAAGAATGAACCGCGACTGGCAACCTTGGTTCGATGGCACCCATTTCTGGTGTTTACCAGCGACGCAGCATCAGTCCACTCCTGCTCGCTTTTCCAGGAAAACAAAGACCACCTCGATCCGACCACTCAGCATTCACAATATGTAAAAAAGGCGAACACACCATCCACTGAAGGATCACGCGTAAAAATAAAAACCGGAAACTCCTGCAAAACCAAAACAGTTCAAGTGTAGTTATCACGGCATTGGTAGAACATGTGTCGGCCAGTGGACGTGCGAAATGGTGGCAACAGGATAACCCGGCAGCAGCGCAGAGAGCTCCATCATCTGTGCATCTGATGGAGTCAGTCAGGTGTGGAGCCACTGAGCGGCGGAGGATGCTGTCATCAGCCCAGCCCCTCTCAACCCTGCCAGCCTCAGACGCTTCTCATTTCAACAACAGTCATCTCCCTCCTCTCCGCTGACTGCCAGACCCCTGCATCTGCACACTGCTCAGGGATGAGGAGATGCAAAGGCCCTTTTATTTCATTACATAAATATGTCGTAATTAGTATTTTATCAAAATTACCGACAGTATAATATAGCTTATTTTCATTTTTAAAAAAATGTATATATGGTTTTGTTTTAATACAAATCTATTTGTGTATTTTTGGCTCCTCTATTATAAAATTATTATGCCAAGTTTCTTAAAAATCCCACACAAAATAATTATTTCAGTCTTTTTTCTAATGAAACAGCTTCTCTTGATATCAGATACAGTCACGCGCGCCACAATGTGTCATCAATTGTATCAATGACTTGATTATAATTAGCGTCAATTCAATAACTGCTGTTCGGCCTCCGGTCTCTAGGTGGTGGTATATGTGTTCACTGAGGCCGGTGAGCAGTCCTCCTTTTCCAAGATGTCGGTGTACGGGCCAGTGGTGAAAATTCACCCAGTTGTTCTCGCTTCTATCTGCGACTCGTACGAGCGGAGAAATGAGGGAGCGAGTCGTGTGATCGGGACCTTGTTGGGTAAGCAGGAACTTGACATATTTGTTTGGCGGACTTCTTTCTGATAAAACAGGTGGCGGATAGCTGGCTAACGTTAGCTTCCCTGCTAACGCATGTTGGCTTGGTTCAGTGTTGGAGTCGCTCAGCTAGCTACATCTGGCTAGCGTTAGCAGGCCAAAACATCTTTTGCTACAGCTGGCTGTTTGCTCAAATGATCATTATAATTCAAACTTTAAATGTCTGGCAAGTCATTTAGCATTTCCTGGTTAGTTTCTTTACTTATGTAACATTTAGTAACCGGTACTGAAAGTTGTTACTGTCATTGATGTTAGCTATTGCTGATGGTTGGTCATGATTTTAGCCTTTGGAGTACCTCTGTTTGCTAGCTCACAATGCGAAGGCGGCTAGCTAAATAACAATGCTTAATTTATAACATTTGTTCTTCTCAGGTACAATTGACAAGCACTCCATTGAGGTGACCAACTGCTTCTCTGTGCCCCACAATGAGTCTGAAGATGAGGTATGTTGGTAAACTCTTTTACTCACACTCAGCATGTCAGCGTATTTTAGGTTAAGAAATGAACATTGTATGAATGAAAATTATAGTTCTACGGCGGTTAAGTCACATCGACCACAAATGATATATGGACGCAAGAGATAATGAATGCATTTAATAGAAAACATTTTAATTAATAATAATAATAATAATGATGATAATAATAATACATTTTATTTATAACGCACTTTACATTTAAAAAATCTCAAAGTGCTACAATTTAAAAGTAATAGATAAAAGAATCAGGACTAAGGGTAAAATCAAGATTATAAGAGGGGATGAAAGGATAAAAATAGCTACTAGGTGAAATAAACAAAGATTATAGATCTATCATTGCCGTGGATGCATTGGTGGGTGAGGAGGGAGACCTTGTATTCAATCCGGGCAGAGACAGGAAGCCAGTGCAGGGAGTGAAGGATGGGTGTGATATGGTCATATTTCCGCACTCTCATCAGGATCCTAGCTGCAGAGTTTTGGATGTATTGGAGCCTCTGGAGACTCTTGCTAGGGATCCCGGTGAGAAGTGCATTACAGTAGTCCAGTCTGGAGGAGATAAATGCATGGACCAGTTTCTCGGCATCTGGGAGGGTTAGAGTGGGGCGGAGCTCGGCGATATTGCAGAGATGGTGGAAAGAGATCTTGCAGAGATGATTTATGTGGGATTCATTGGTTATTAGAAAGTTACTGAACCAAAAACTTTGACCTTACTCATAATTCTGACTATTTATAATGATTATCCCTGGTAGTAAACTGCACATGTTTTGTGCAGGACTAGTAGATACTGTTTTTATGATAAAGCGCTTCATTAGAATAACTTTAAAAATCCAACAGAATCTTGTCCTGCACTGATAAGTATGTCATTCAACATAGTAACGTTTACTGTTGGACATCTCAAAATTTCATGGAGGACTATGAATTGCTCTGCACAGTACCTGAATTCCCATGACTTCTTCTCAACTTAAATCACATCTTATCGGACTTTTTGTAAAGCACTAATGCTGTTGTTTGTACGCAAAGAAGAGGGATTGTTGGTTACATTTTGTATTGATACAAATAAAGAAGATGTTTTATAAATAAATGGTTGTGTGTCACATTTTATTCTTTGCCAACAGGTTGCTGTGGACATGGAGTTCGCCAAGAACATGTATGAGCTCCACAAGAGGGTGTCACCCACTGAGGTCATCGTTGGATGGTGTGTCAGTAGATCAAATTTGAAATTTCTAAGATGGAATTGGAAAATACTTTTTCTAACCACAGTGACATCTGGCCTCACAGGTACGCCACAGGCTTTGACATCACAGAACACTCAGTGCTCATCCACGAGTACTACAGCCGTGAGGCCACCAACCCCATTCACCTGACAATGGACACAGCACTGCAGAGTGGCAAGATGAACATCCGTGCCTACGTCAGGTTGGCATATCTTCTTGTGATAGACTCCTTTTTTGTGTGATCAACTACAGATTGAGACTGTGTTTGAATGTGCTTCTGTATCTCCTACACAGTGCGCAGATGGGTGTGCCAGGAAAGACCGTTGGTGTGATGTTCACCCCCCTGACTGTCAAGTATGTCTACTATGACACAGAGAGGATAGGCGGTAAGAATACAAACGTTAACTGACGATGACTGTTTGGAGACAAATGCTTCCTGACTTAATAGCTGTGATCATGGAATTTGTGGGGTGTGTTTTTTTTTAATATTTGTCATGTCTAAATGAACTTAATGGTGTGCATATCAATGAAAAGTCAGCTTAGACACTGCCAGCCAATGTCAATTACTTTTTCTAACTGTGTCTCAATACTTGGCTCTTAATTGTGGTATTGTACTCTAACAATCCTGTCTGTTTGTTCCAGTTGACCTTCTGCAGAGGACACGTCTCCTTCCCAGTCGCACCAAGGGGCTAACCTCTGATCTGTCCCAGGTGGCTGGCTCTGCTGCCAGGGTGCAGGATATGCTGACAACAGTGCTTGCATACATTGATGATGTGCTGGTGAGTATTGGAGCAATTGGAATGATAATGTGAATCTAATCGGATGTGATTTATGTGTGAAAGATATAATATGTAACACAGAACACAGAAATGTGTGATATTATTCAAGACAGTCTGTGTCATTTGGTCGCCTGCCAGCAGCAGCCTCATGTTCCCTTATCCCCCTTTAGTTGCTGTAAAATCCAGGGAAACACAGGAAATGTCAGATGATGCATCACTTTAAATCATATGTCACAGAATTGTACTAAACCACCGTAATACAGCTATTTTTTTCTGCCACACAGCTAATTTTTTCATTAATTGCAAACCATTTTGCAATACAGTAATCCTGAAGAGACCTAATTTATTGATGATGCTGTTCACAGTGCATTGACTCGTTTAGACCCACCTTGCCCCGCTCTCCCTCCCTCTCTGTTTATTAGAGCACAAATTAGAAAAGTAGTGAGTGAAACTTAAAAAGCTAAGCTTGCTAGCTAGCACACTCTGCCGTCTCTCTGCCTCAGTCAACACTTAGGAGACTATTTTGCAGGGGGAAGAGCACGCCGCAAGTCTGAAAACAGACCTTCAGCTCAGCTGTAGCAACTGGATTTCAGCCAGCACAAATCCCAGTGCCTGGGGATCCAGTGGCAACACTGGGTCTAACCTTTGTAATGGCAGCAGCATAAAGTTTTCTGATTCTGCAGGGGAGTAAGAGCGGTTCGGGGATCATACCCCCTTTGCCGCGTTAGCGAAGGCTGACTTCAAGTTACTACAGGGCGCTATCTGAAGGTCTGTGTCCCCCCTGGTCAGCTGCCACCACAGATAGAATCAAATTCAGTGGGAAACATGTTCAATACGCTCATAAAGTTGCTCTTAGTATGACTGTTTTGAATTGAATTCATCCCATGAAGTCAGGGGTAGCTTACTAATCCAATGCTTATGGTAAATTAGTAAATTAACACTGCGTTATATTCGGCTATGATATGACATAACATGAATAAACATGACTATAAACTTGAATAAAACTCAGACATTTTTCTTGTCCGTGAAGACAGCAGCTTCCATCATCCTGTGCTAATTGAGGACGTCATTAAAGTCTGTCCTTCGCTATTGTTATGATTGAAAGGTCCCTAGCAGCAGAAATGACTTACTGTGTTGAAATGCTCGGGCAGTACCTCCTGCTCTTTGTTTTCTTTACCATATTCCATCTATTCCACTTTGTATCAATTTGTTGAGTCTCTAGAGATCATTTGTGAAGTAATCGAGTTTATGGTGGCTGTAAAGCTAATGGTGTTCGATCTGTCTCAGTCTGGCAAAGTGACAGCAGATAACAGCGTGGGCCGCTTTCTGATGGACCTGGTTAATAAGGTTCCCACCATCTCAGCCGAGGACTTTGAAAACATGCTCAATTCCAACATCAACGTAAGTGCTCCTTGTCTGCTAGAAAATTGCATGCACATTAATTTCTCATATAAACAATTTTTGTAATCACTGCAGATAGTTTTAGTGCAGCTCCTTCAGCCTTCCTTTTTTTTTTTTTACTTACTGCACCGAGGCTTGTTCTTAGCACATTGTCACACTCCCACTGATTACAGGAAGCATTCAATTAGACTGTGCTCCTATTGTTAGTGCTCTCCTGGCTCCACTTGTCTTATACTTATTTACTTAGTACTTGTCCCGCACACTCAGTCATCTTAGGAACATGGGAGTAGCTGTATCTGTAGTCAGGGGTTTGTCTTCCTGACCTTGTAGTCCTTGACTTTTGTTTGCCTGTAACACTGCTGGAGAAGCATGAGCATGTTTTACTAATTAACTCAGGTTACATCACTGTGAATGAGATCATAACAAAATGTAAATGCTCTGTTTCTGTTTGTTGCAGGACCTGTTGATGGTGACCTACCTGTCTAACCTCACCCAAGCACAGATTGCTCTTAATGAGAAGCTGGTCCTGCTCTGAGGGAATTTCATTGAAGTGATTCATATTTAATTTTTGTACACTTTTTTTTTTTTTTTTTTTTTGACTGAGATGAATAAAGATGTTAAACAGTCATACGGTGTTCACCCTTGGGTTCCAGGCATTGCCTTTGGGAGTGTTGTAATTGCAAAAAAAAAATGCAATTTGGTTTCTCATAATGGCTAATGAACATTATGGGATGGGGGGTTTGCAAATGTCATCTGGCTTTCTGAATAAATGTTCACGTGCCACGTATTAGACAGCTCACATTTACCGATGTCGACTCCTTCAGTGCTGGCATTATGATGTTTGACATCCTAGGGCTGAGACTACTGACTGTGCTCTTGAAATTAAATTAAAGGTTTATAGGATTAAAGATAGTGTTCATAATATCCCCAAGGATGTGTCTTCAGCAGTCCAAAACCCCAACATATTCACTTTACTGTATTATCTGACACCAGTAATGAAGCTAGAACCATTTTTGCATGAAAAATTACTGATCAAAATAGTTAATTTTTCTATTTGTTTATTATTTGAGCAACTGTTTCAACTGTAATTTGTATTCATCTTAATTTCCATAAAACTTTATTTTTGACAGTGTTAATGACACACAAGGCCGTAACACTTGGAAAAGTTTAAAATCATCACGTCTAAAGACTTAAAAGCAAGACAGTTGATTTATATTAATTCTCTACATAAATATACATTCAAATCAGAAGCAGAGGTAAATCATTCAAGTTGCAAACCCCTCGTGACAGGCCATGCCCGGCCTGAGTTACATGTGAAGCTTAGTGCAAAAAGTGGGCATGAGAAAGTCACACAGATTAGAGCCTGTCTAGGTAGCACACGTCGATCTACTGTATAAGGAGCTGATGATTTCTTATTGCTGATTTGTTGCAGAGTCACACAGGTATCCTCAGGGTTTAGTCTCTGAGTCAGTGCCCTTATCAGCTTTGCTTTGAGGCTGCACCATCTTCTCCAGGGCGGCGTAGCTTTGCACGGCGCGGTCGTACACGGAGTCTCCGGTTGACTTTGCGATGGCCACAGCCTGCTCCGGGTAGTAGAGGGAGGCGCTCACGGTCATCAGGCCCGCCGGGTAGATGAGCTTCTTAAGCCTGGAGCCTCTGCCAAGCAACAGTCCCAGGACACCGGTGAAGCCGATAACTCCTGCCCGGGGATAGAAGTCCTTTGGCGGGTCCTTCAAGTAGGCATAGGTGTCGTTCCCCCACTTCACAGCGCTTTGAACTCTGGGTTTAATTTTGTTGTAAGTGCCCTGACACCAACCCGTGTAAGGCTCTGTTAACTTCCTGAGGGTGGCGACACTCTGCTCCAGCCGACCCGCTTCAGGCTCCACATACTGAGACTTCAGCTGAGGAGCAGCGGTGTATAACGACAGCTCATCACGGAGCAAAGGGGCGGTCGTCTCTGTCGCCCCGTCACCGGCAGCAGCGAACACGGTGATCGGCAACAAACTCACAGCTCCCGGCATTGCACTACCTGTCACCTTCAACATGATCCCCGAGGGCCATGCGTTCACTACGGTGTCTCAGGAGGGACACGGCTAGTAGTAGTCGAAGCGATAATTACGCCGCCTTTATTTGACTTGACAAACGCTCTTTATTACGCTTGATTGCACAAATATAAATGGCCAGCTATTTCAAACATAGGTTTCATTCATAACTTATTATTAATCAACTACAAATACATATGTAATAGGGGAGATTTTTAATTTATAGCTCATGTAAAAGGCAGTTACAGGTGGAAAATACAGACTCGTGTTATTGTGAGTTACTTTATTTGAATTTGGCCCTTTTATCCTCCCATTATACTGTATTTAATTGGCAAATATTGTCGTTTTGACTGAATTAATTACTTAAATTCGAACCAAAAAAAAAAACAAAAAAACATGATAAAAAAGCAAACAAGACAAAGATAACAATGTCCGAAAAATGAACAGGTAAAAGCAAAACTAATATGTCCCTACCCTTTTCTTAAATTTCTTCCTTTAACTCATATATTATTTTAAAATTCCCAAATTTATTTACAACTAATATACTAATATAATATAGTAATAACCCCAGTTTATTTACAGCCTAAGTACCACTTAGTGTTACAAAATAAATATACACCCCCCTAACACACCCTTTCCTCATCTATATATCTGCCCAAAATATATTTTTTGTATATATTTTTTAATTGATATATTTGTGCTTTGTTTAAACACATCATGCAGCTCATTCCACAAGTTTTTCCTCCACTTCCTTTATGTGAAAGTTTCTGTGCTGTTTTTTAAATACTAAATATAGGCTATAATAATACTATATGATGACATTAAAATTCTGCTACACGTCAATGCATGAGTAATTGTATTATTGTAGGCTATATGATAATATAGCATTTTGGAATGGACTTTTGCAAGTGTGTACTTTTATTTTATTTTTTAATCCAAAGCGTTTGCTGAAATGTTGTACTGGTTGAACTGATGTAGGCAATTGTTTGTTGAGTATTGATTTATTACTATATTTGCTTAGAAGTTATATCTGTTTTCTAGATTTTTTTTTATTTATTTATTTTTATCTTTGTTTATTTGTTTGTTTTTACCTAAATATTACCGAGTCCGTGCTCATTACATGTAGTCTACCATCGCTGTGAATTTTGTATAAAGTTTAACCGGCTTGTTTTTAAAACAATCTGCATTTCTAATTTTCATTTATCCCATTCATTCATGTGTCCGAGGGTTTCTTTTCTTCTGTGACGTCACTAGTTCCCATGGCAGCCTGGCCGTCTCCAGGGAAACTGAAAGCGTCAACAGGAACAGTCCAGACGTTCAGTTAGCAATAGCTTTATATTGACAGTTATGCTAACGCTAGTTTTTACTGGATAGTTTTGCACAATCTTACCCGCTGCCGTTTGGAGGGAGTAAAATTGTGCTGATCTGAATGGAGTGTTTTGGAGTATCGTCTGTTCAAAACCTACAAGCTCTGTCTGCCTTGTTATCAACTCAGCAGGATAATGATGATGAAGACTGTGAAGTAAGATATTGTAAACTGTGATCCCCATTTAGTCTACCCAGATTTTGATTATTCATGAGGTTTGGCCATGGTAGATGTGCTGTGCGCTTGTGTCAAATGTATATGACTAATCCTTGAAATTAGTTAATAGTTTATTTATATTCTTTTTTTTGTCTTGTAACTGCCATGAAGTGACTTCAGATTTAATGACTGGATGCCATTATTGTTTATTTAACTTACAATAACCTCAGTTAATCTCAACAGAATGCGCCTGCCTGTGCACATCTGGGTCCTGGACACATTGGCCCTCCATCCAGAAAAGATAAAGAAGGTAATGCTTTGTGTTTTTTGCACATAATTCCTAAAAAGTACTGTAACCACTAATTCATAAACTCTGGTGGCTTGATGAAATGTACAAACAGTATTTACATGTGTATGTATTGCTGTTTATTTAGAGTCAGCTGCCTATGTGAGGAAGACCAGCAAAGATATCTGGAGTGAGGAGGAGGTGGCTGAGGGCTCCCAGTATAATGATCTTGATGACCCACGGCCCCAGCCTGAGTAAGACGCCGGGGCAGAAAGAAGCACACACCAAAGGGTTCACTAATTTATAAAAGGGTCAAATGCTAGAAATTGCTCCTCACTAAGATTGCACCTTCCCTCATCTTCAATTCTTGAGTCTGAGCCTTAAACCAAAATGCCAAACTGTTCCATGTAAGGGTTTTACTCACAACTTTTCCATTTTGAAACGTTGTTTAGTCATTAATTAATACTTGCCTTGGTTACCCTTGTGCTATAAACTAATTATAAAAGTACAAGAGAAGGCAAGACTGAAGTATTTATCATAAATACATACATGTTGCTGTTTCCCATCGATTCTTCCTAAAGTGAAAATGATTTTAAAGAGTGTGTATAACCTTTGTATTCAGGTATGAAATAATCCTGAAGCAGAGTGTGGGGACAGAGGACCTGTTCTTGGGCTTGAACAGAAAGGACCCATCCTCCATGTGCTGTGAAGCCATGCTGGTAAGAGACACACAATCAGGCAAGATACATGTTGAGTGATTTTTGATTTTGATATTGATTGATATTGATTTTAACAACTAGATCACTTTAGGCTCAACACAGCTAATTAGTAGTTTTTCCAGACTTTTTCAGACCCAGCATTAGATGTGAAAAGGCAGTTAACAACATTGAGCAAATGACATATATTGAGCAATGTAATAAAAATGTAAAATTAGTTTGGTATTTGAATAAAAGTGAAGATTAAACTGTGCACAGCCAGCGTACAGTATTAAAGATGCTAACTTTTTTCCTCCCACTCTTAGGTGAAAATCAAACTACCAGACACTAAAGCAACAGACGTGGCCCTGGATGTAAAAGAAAAGTTCCTTGATCTACGGACGCTAAAGTAGTAAGGGATGCTTTGAAAATGTTCTCTTTCATTTTTTTTTTTATCCCCTTAAGACAGAGCGGCAACAGTTCAGACCAAAAGCCCCCATTTCCAGACATTTCCTTTTAATCAGAGGTTCACATCATGATCTGAGCTTTGATTGCTGTATCACACCGCTCTTAACATCCTCCCCTCTCAGATGCACACTCTCTCTCTCTGCCGTCGTCTCTTTAACCTGTCTTCTCTCTCTCTGCAGTAAACTGGGTCTTCATCTCCCACATCCGATCCACAGCCATGGGGGGAAGGCTCAGTTCTTCAGTGAGAGGGAGGAACTGGAGGTGACTCTACTGATGAAACGGCCCATGGATTTTGTCAACATGGCCTAAGACAGAATGATAACAGCAAACAAGTATTGAAAAGTTGGAGCAGATGTGAACCCAGTGGACAGTTGAGATGACATGCACACTGATTATTGATTAAATAAAGACATGGTTAGAGGAATAATCAGCGCAACCCATTTGTTGAATTTATGGTATTTTTACATCTGTCCCATCTGATTTTATTAAAATGTGGTTTTCTAACAAATATATTGCTGTATTAAGTGACTGCTTTATTATTAGATAACCATAGATGGTTGTAGATGGTAAACCCAGGTAAGCTTTACCCATCATTTTAGGCTGATACCTTTATCATACACATAATAGCTGCCATTTGGGATAATGGGCATACATGAAAGGACGGGTTTAACTTGTTTGAAGTCTGTCTTAATATAATACTCATACACCCCTATTCATGTTGAAAGAGCTGTTGGTGACTTTAACCATTACTTTTCATCGGCAAGATGCCCACTTGATTTGACTCGAAGGCTGCTGAGACCTCATTAACTTTGGCTGAAATGCATTTTTGCTCCCTCTGTGAGCAATTTGAGGTGAGCTGGTTCACAAAATATGAAAAAAAAAACAAAACCACACGCATAAAACAAATCTATAGATCAAAAGAGAGGAGAACAAAGGGAGGGGAGAATCTGTAGTTGACTAATAGTGGATTTGCCACTGCTTTTAACTTTTGATTACAGTGACCACTAACTCAACATGCACATGGGCATAAGCACTGTATTAAGACAAATTTGAAAAAGTCTGAACCATGAGCGTCTGTGAAACCATATCATCAACATCTTAGGTTTTTTCAAGTCTGCAACACCGTAACATTTGAGGAAGTGAAGTGAAACATCACCAATTAACACCCTGTGTCCAGCAGGAAAGTGTGACCAAATCAATTAAATCTTCACACCCAGGAAAACTATCTAAATACCCTTGCCGCTAACTGCTTCAGTTGCTCAATGCTTAAAGGCAAAACTGGACAGCTTGCAGGTCTGGATGTTAAAATGATGGTGGTAGAAAGAAGTATTGTGCTTAAGTACAATTGTGAGGTACTTTAGTTTGCATATTTATACATTTATTTAAATGCTGGCGTTACATTTCAAATAATTAACTTTCTAATAATAATAATAATAATACATTTTATTTATAGAGCGTTTTTCATGGTATTCAAAGGCACTTTACATTAGTTAAAACTATCATAATATAGACTACAATAAAACACACACATCATTTACACATTAAAAGCCATTTTGAAAAGATGAGTTTTGATGAGTGATTTCAACTAGGAGAGGTCAGCGCAGTCTTGTATGTGTTTGGGGAGAGTGTTCCAGACGGAGGGGGCGGCAATGGAGAAGGCTCTGTCGCCCCAGGTCAGGTGCTTGGTCCTGAGTGGTGGAGTCAGGAGGTAGGCATCAGAAGAGCATTATTAGTATTTTTACATTTAACACTTGAAGTGCATTTTGTTGTGAATAATGTATTTAGGTTCATTTTACTTTTCTTTCTTTCTTTTTTTGAATGCAGGACTTTTAGTTGCAGTTGGGTATTTATATGTATGGAATTGCCAGTGGTGGGGCGTAGTGAACTATATTTGATTAAACTAGTGGTTTAACTACATTTTAAAGTAGCTTGCTGGTAGTTCAACTACATTCATATCTGCATAGTGATTCAAGTAGTTAAATTATTATTATGTTTATTATTATTTGACATTTTTGGTCATTTTGCAGCCGTTCCCAGTCTCCCCTATCTGTAAAGTGTATAGTCTATACAAATGTGCATAGATATTTGCTCCCCTTTGTAAGTTTTACAAAGTAGTATGAAGTAGGTAAGTAAGCAACTAGTAGGTACTTTTAGTGAAGCAAACTACATTTCACACTAGGGTAACTTTGTTTTAGCCTAATTCAACTTCTTACAGTGTGAAATAATGTGTGGCTTGCAAAGACTCTTTCAAAGTAGCTTCCCCAACGCTGGGTGTTGCTGATTTTACTTGGGTAAGTACTTTGAGTTCCTCTGCCACCACTGTTTAAATGTTACTTGTGAAGCAGAATATTCCTGCAGAAATTCCCTTGGAAAAATTAAACTTAACACAGACACAACTGGAGCTGTTGGACATTTATTAAAACATATTTCACATGAGCATTAACACATATTTAGTGTCCTGGCTGGGAGCATCCCTGGGCAGCAGTGCCACACCTCCGGGCTCCGTTACCGCAGCAGCGGTGGTGTGATCATGTGACGCCTGCATTTCCGACACAACAATACAACACCGTATTGGTCTGCATTCACGCTCCCACTTCCCCCCTCCCCACGTCTGGCTCTCGGTATGGCGGACGGCGAGAGGTCCCCGTTACTATCAGATCTGGGAGATGGTGCTCTTGGCAGCGGTAACGGCGGGGTGTCTCCCGGTGCAGCGCCTTACGGTGTGCCCAACAAACCACAGAGTGAGTATCCATGGTGCTCTCTCCTCCACCCGACTCCTGCCTGAATTAGCCTAGCTTACATTAGCGTCCACTGACAGGGCATTCTGGTTAGCCTGCTAGCTCAGCTGTGAACCAGCCTGTCGTGACTGTGTGTGTGCAGGGTATAATGTAAGCTTCCAGTGTATGTCTGTATAATCACCTCACAGGGGATGAAATGTACTGTTTAGCAATCATATTGTGAAGCAGAGACTGAAGGGACTCAGCGTTTTGCTAGCAAGCTAACCTAGCAACCGTTGTGTGTTAGCTTGCTAGCTAGCTCTACTTAACACCGGCAAACCACGCGCAAAGCTTCAGCTCTGCAGCTCAGTGATATTATCAATAAAAAACATTTTATTTAAATACACTAAAACAAATTATTGCATTTATTTCAATAGCTACATGATGCCCACTGTGCTAGCAAGCTAGATAACTGTACCGCTTAGCTAGCTAGCATCCGAGAAACACCTGATTTGATTGACATATGAGAGAGCCATTATGGAGGCTGCTGAGGGATGCTGCAAGAGAGAGCTGCGACCAATGGCAGCTCACACAGGGAGGGACCGTGTGTGGCTAGATTAATGGAAAGACATGAGATATGGTTCCTAATTGTCTTGTGCTACCACCACCTATTTCAGACACAGTCATGCACCCTGCTTGCAGGAAACGAGCAGGCAACTAGTTCTTCATGCTGCATTTGATTTCTAAATAAACCTGTCCTCATCCATTAAACCTAATTCACCCATTCTTTCTCAGATTTCTCTCAGTCACTCACTAGTACTTATTTGTTGAACCTAACCCTGCTCAGCATTCCAGAAGTGTTTTTCTCCTAAAGCTGCTTTCAGTTCACCTCGAGACCAAATCTTATTATCTTGTTAATCGTAATGTAAAAGGTTACTTGTCATGGGAATTGGGCCTTTTTTATTTCAGTCCATTACGCAACTCTTGCGAATGTGTTCCCTCAACAATCCACTTATTTGTCACTGGTCGCACTGCTTTTGTTTTCACCACTCTACCCCTTACTTGTCTCCCTCCCTGTGCAGGCTTCCCTCCGTTCCCTAGTCCCACTCAGCCCTCAGTGCTCCTAGGGGAGGACCCCCCGCCCTACTCTCCTCTCACCTCCCCGGAGAGCGGCAGCGCACCTGTTATCAGCTGCAGGGTGTGTCAGAGCCTGATCTCTGTGGAGGGAAAGATTCACCAGCATGTGGTGAAGTGCGGGGTTTGCAATGAAGCTACGGTAGGTTTCTTGTGTACCTGTATGACCACATGTAGCACACACAGTCTGTTTATGCACTTCATGCAGCTGCAACACACACATGCACAAATACTTGACCAGTATCTTCTGTTACAAGATTGTTTCACACAAAACATATTTTCTCTCATAAACCTCTAGTGGTGTCTACCCACTTGGGAGTTTGGTTTTATGTCACACAAACTCTTAGATATGTGTTTCTAAGATTTCTGCCTCTGCCTCAGCACAATAGAGGTGAATGCACTTTAGTTTTTGGGGCTCAAAGCAATGAAAATACAACAGTGTCTGTTTCACGAATCAGGATTCTCATTACCCTGGAGCTCACAGTGAGGTCACTCATAGTCCCCACTATTCCCCAAAATATTTTTCTGGTGAGCCAACCCTGTAAATGTACTGTACATAGCATTTAAATATTAGGAAAACATCTAAGTTTATAAATTTCTACTTTTAACAATGCCCACCAAGTTGGATTTGCAAAAATCAATTAGTCAGCCTCATGGTATTACAGTAAAAGAATTCTTTTCCAGGACATCTGAGGTCTCCTAACCACTGTGATTTGATACATCCAAACCCTAGTGCGTTTACTTAAGTAATTATATTGGTGTGGTCAGGCGAGTGTGACGTCATTCAAACTTGTAAATGCACCAAACAGTCATACGGAGCTTTTGTAAATGGAGCTATACAGTAGGTCCTCTTCCAAATCGGTTTAGCTATTGGTTCATGATGTGAGTGCAGTTCAGACAAATCAAAGCATATATAATATGAATATTAAACACTTCATGTGAATTAAAATGCTGAACATTAATCCTCTGATCCGTCAGGCCTGTTTGATGTTGGGTCTTCTTGATGTTAGGAAGTCTAGTCACAATCTTGTGTAGTGTCACACTACACAAATATTTTGTAAGCTCTTTACAAGTCAATCAACTAGACAGTGCTCATACTGAAAGCGTATGTTGACTTATTTCTGCTGGTGGTCAGGTTAAATTGGATTTGCCCATGCCATAAAACTGAATAATGATTCAGTATGACAGGTCATTTGTTGTCTCTGAGTTACCTGCAAGTTTATGTGACATGTTTACCATTTTTTCCAGGCAGTCTGAAGCCTAAATCAGAGTGCCAGATTTTGTTTTTACCAAGACTGAGTGAAATACTGATGGAAGAGAGGGGCCAAATGATGGTGCAAAAAGTGGTCCAAATTTTAAAAACCTCGAGTTTCAATATCATCACAGACAGAACATCGAGCCAACTTGTCATCTTGACAATGGTCTCATTATATTTCTGTTACGATTGTAGGTATCCCAATTAATTTGATCAGTTATTATGAATTTTTCCTCCCTTTCCTCCCTGATTTATGAAAAGTTGAACACATGAAGGTAAATTTAATAATTAAGTGTTAACAGTTCTCTAAAGGAAACAGAGAAAAGGCTATGGGACAAGTGGAGAGATGTGCTGAAGGTGGCACAGCGTGAAATTTCAACAACCGTCACCGTCAGATTGGCAGGTTGAACGGGCTTAATGAGTGCGCATCTCTTGAGATTCAGATCTGTATACAGATGGAAGTTGAAATGTAAAATGTGTCCAGATACACCAACTGGCAATATGAGCAATTCACAGATGGAGGGAACATATGTACATGCACAGGAATATGTCCACACAGTGTGTAAAAATAGATTGTTGGACACAACCTTATAAACCATACAGATGAGGTTTAGAATGAAATTAGTGTGGAGCCTGAAATGTTAGCGTTACAGATGGGAGTTGCATCATACAGACACAATGTGAAGTTCTAAAGATTTGTACAGGAATGTGGGCAGGAGGCAAAACAGGTTTGATCGACAGGGTCTTTATTGGTGTTAATTGGGCTCTCATCTTTGTATCGGCCCCCCCATTGGTAATTATCCTGATAAATTAGACATATTATGACTTCACAATTTTGTCTAGCCCAGCTTTAATTTGACAGTCGGAGTGGGATGACAATCAAGATAAGTAATTTCAAGTAAACAATATGAATAGTTATTTCACTGCCATTGATTTCAGTTGCAAAAACTGTCTTTCAGCAGTTAATGGTTATAATCATGACGCGGAGCATCTCCTTTTCTCCTCCAGTCACTCAATAGCAGCGACACAGCATAGCAGAAACAATCGTTATGTTTTAAGACGTCAGAAACAAAGGTTGCATGACTTGTTGAATTGCAAAGGACATCAAACATTTATACTGTGGAAAAAGTTAACGAATGTGGTGAATAATAGTTTCAACTTATTTATTATCAAAAGCATTTACGGAAGCAGCTGTTTTTGATTAGAACCTTGGATCTCAGGCTTCATCCAACAATGCTAATTAAATATGTTTTAAAAAATCAGCCGAATATAAGACAAAATGAAAATCTAAGACAAAATAGTGCAAGTTAAAAATTATGGATAAATTACGAATAAAATCGGAACAAAATAATGAAAATGTGTGTATAATTGAAACTCCTGTCAGTATAAAGCACTGCAGTTCAACAGCAACACAAACTACAGCCTCCAAAATGACCATAACGTTAAATCAACACCTCTCTTAAACAGTTTGAACAAAAACTAAATGTAACATCTTTAACAAAGTTAGGATTTATTGCAGGTCTGTTTCATAAGACTTCATTAAAAGTAATATAATGCTAACGCATATCTAAATGACAATGATTTTAATAACGAAAGGCGACTGAAATTAGACAATCGACCGTATGATTACTTGTAATATTAGTTTCACTCCCTGTCATTACCTACCTCCCTCTAGTGCAGATAGCAACTAGACTCCCACAGCCGTTGTAAGTGAAATTGATGATGGAGCAGGAAACTCACAGGACTCAATCTGATCTGGTTAGTCAGACTTTAATGACACAGAGGAGAGAACCATCAGTGGGACAGACAGCAGGATATTCTATTAAGTCCAGAAGAAGGTGTTATTGGTGTAGTTGTAGTCGTGTTAAACAGAGATTGAAGTTTCCATTCTCTGCTTGAGCTCAAACAGTGTCCTTGAAAACTGATTTTGGCCTGCAGTATTATGTGAACTAGTGAGATGATACAAAGCAGGCTGCACCAGCAAGACATACATCTGGCTGTTAAAAGAATATACTCATACATTATGGGCTTTATTAGAAAATAATTGGATGATTGGGCAGAAATCAAGTCAGTTGTGTAGGAATATTATTTAGCTCGTGAATTCTAAGCAGACGGCAACAAAAATATTCAGATTCACTCGGAGCCCAAAGTATAGGACCAGATCTTATCATGTAGAAGTCTCTGGCCCAAACATATTTGAAGCCTTTATCTGTGTTTCCCTAGAAGCAATGCTCGACAAACCTGTTGCCTTCAATAAATGTGTTTTTGATTGCAAAGAGTAGTGCTTGATGTGTTAGTTCAAGTATTAAATCAACACAAAGATTATGTCTGTTGCGTCATTTCAACAGCAACAAGCAGCTCCTGATCTGTTAGGGGACATGAAGCAGCAACAGTGGATTAGATTTAACTTTATTGTCATTGCACAAGTACTAAGACGACCAAATGCAGTTTAGCATCTAACCAGAAGTGCAAAAAAGGAGTAAAAGTGCATAGTAATGTACATAATTTACAGGATAAAAAATAGAGTAATGGAATAAACAGTATGGAGTATGAATACACTAAATGTATACAGCATGAAAAGTAATAACAGTGGTATGAATAGGCTAAATATATACAGTGAAACATAATGAGCACTGAAGGTAAGTATAAAATCAAAAACGTGCGAATAGCAGAGGTTGATTTTGGAAGTCACAACTAAGTCTCAAGTCTTTGTTCTCTAGTCCCAAGTCGAGTCCCATGAACAAAATTATCTTTGGTTTCATTTTTTTCCCAGCTGGTGCTCAGTTAACGTATTATTAGTTCTTCATGGCTCTCTCCTGCAATTTGATTGGATGCTGTCGAAATGGTTCAGACAAAGTGGATCTGGAGAATATAGTGTCGACTTGTTTGGAATGAATAGCATTACATTAGCTGACTCTGGAAATCAAGGGATATTAATTGATGCGTGGCATGTGGTCAGTTTAGGGAAGTTACCAAGTATTTTTAAGGCTCCAGTCCAAGTGAAGCCACAAATTATTGGTGTTTAAGTCTAAGCCCAAGTTGCAAGTCTTTTCTGATTTTGTCAAGTTGAGTCTAAAGTTATTGATTCGTGATTCAAGTTTGATTCAAGTCCAAGTCATTTGACTCGAGTCTACACCTCTGGCTAGTAGTATCATGACGTATCATGAATGTCGTCCCTTGGTTCCTTACCTGCGACTGCAGCACGGCCCCTTCCAATATCTCCCAGAATACCTCTCTCCCTCATGTAGTATTGGCTAATACTCATCTGTCAGGAATAATTGGCTTGTTATCTACCCCTATTCTAATTCATTGTTCTGCTGTCTTCTTATCTCTCCTGTCCCGTGTGTCTCTGTCTCCCTCTGCAGCCCATTAAGAATGCCCCAGCAGGGAAGAAGTACGTTCGCTGCCCGTGCAACTGTCTGCTCATCTGCAAAGTCACCTCCCAGAGGATCGCCTGTCCCCGGCCATATTGGTGAGAAATCCTTTCCAAGTGTGTGTGTATGTGTGCGTGTGTGTGTGTGTGTGTGTGTTTCGGGGGCGATACTGCAAGAACACTGTGTCTGTGTGAGAGGGAGAAGTGAAGCAGAGGAAACAAGGTGCAGTGGGAGCAGCAGTCCCTCAATTAAGGCTGTGCTCCCAGCGTAGTTTACATGCAGTGCTCAGCGAGCCGGATGAGGAAATAACAGCCTCATTAGAACAAGCACATCATGTGTTTCACTTCTGCATATAGTCTGTATTATGAAGGAGGCGTCTGCATGGGTGATATACAGTAGGTATTGTGTGTTTTGTTGACCAAATTCAGTTCAGCAATGGGTATTAGGTTGAGGTTTAATTTTCTGTCTGCACTTTGCAGCTGAAAAAAATAAAACCATCCAGCTTATGGCTGCTTTAATTATGTGCTAAATTCCAGCGGAATAGCCACTAACCAATTGCACACTTAGCAGATTTATTCATATTATAATATCAGAGAGCAAAGTGAACACATAAGTCTTTTTAAAACAGAAAGAGGTGATAGTGAACTGGAAAAGTTATATAGTAAATTCCGGTATTGTTTTTTTTATTCTCCAGCGCATAAACTGGGTTCAAATACAGTTTGGGAAAAGAAAAGTTTCACTTACCGCCTGTCAGGAAATTAGCCAAACAAAAAGCCATAAACCACATTTTACAGGTTAAACAGATGCCGATATGTTGGGGTTTTATTGCACAAAACAGAAGGCTGATTCAGTCACTGAGAATGAACAGCTTTGGCAGCTCATCTGAACCATGCTGCTGCAGCCGAGTGTAATTGGTAAGCAAGATAAGATTCCTTTTCATGCCCTGAGGCGTAAAATGTGCCAGAGCAACATTTTTAGCCCTCTTTTTGGGGGGGGGTTAATTTTCTGCTGCTGTGTAAATATGTATAATTTCAAAATGTACATCACACAATCTGTTGTCATAAAGATCCGAAACACTTAAATCATCTGTCAGCTTCAGTGTGGAGCAGAAAATAAAGCTGGAAGCTGATTAGGGTTTGCATGTTTCAGTATTTTGTGCTTCAGCTTGAAAAGATACTTAAGTTATTTGGTTTGAAATGGTTGTATATTATTGCTCTTCAGTAACAGAGGAGGAACCCCAGTCCCAAAATGAGTTTGTCTTTGAACCCTCTTTGAAAATATTGTCTTTGAACCGTGAATTTTGTATCACAGTTATGCTTGAAATTAGATGAGATGCTGAAATTTGTATTCAGAAAAACAAACTTGGGATTTTGTAAGTTTGTGATGTAACTGTTCACATTCCTGGTTTTATTACAGCTGACTAAAGGGAGCCCATTCAGTGTAAGTGATGTCAAAAGGTTGTATATACTCCTCCGAGGCCACTTTCCTGCTTTAAATTACTCTGGAGAGTTTACCCCTGATGCCACTGTTTTGCATTCAATCCAGACATGCTGACTAAACCAGACACATCTCTGGGCTGCTGTCTGATCAGTCTGAGAGACTGTAGTTGTCTGAGGAAGTTGCTTGTAGAAAAGCAGTGTGAGTGGAAATAATAAGAAAAAAAAAGTGAAACTGTCGTCAGCCTCTCCACGCTGTCAGAGTGCAACGTCTGCTCACAACATCGCACTGTGATTATTAGTTTGCACTAACATCTCGAGTTGTTTGTGGTGTGAATATTGACTTTGTGTGTCTCATTTTGTGTCTGTCCCTTTCTAGTAAGAGGATAATTAATCTGGGTCCAGTTCATCCTGGTCCAGCCAGTCCTGACCCCCAGCCAGCTGGGGCCCGGGTCTCCTGTGGCCACTGCAGCAACACCTTCCTGGTACTACACCCACTCCATTAAAAAAAACATTAAGTCAGAATTAACCACAAATGAATTTTTTTTTTCTTGTTTGTTTTTTCATTTGGGGCTTCAAGTAAATGCCTACAGGATTTAGAATCACAACACAGTTACAGTTTTTGTTAATTTCCCAGCTACAGCCAGCAGCTTGCTAGCTTATCTAAGCTTAGCATAAGGATTGGAAATGGGGAGGAGGGGACAGCTAGCTGTTGGTCCTGTCTCAACAGCCCGTTTCCACCAAACACTTTCGGTATGGTACCTTTGGAACCAAAAGTAACATGATAACAGACATCGTAGCTAGACCCTTGTGTTTCCACTGCAAACAGTACTCTTAAATGTGGGCATGGTTGTTGTCACTCACTGCTCCTCCATCCAGCACTCACTGTATTTCCCTATTATTAGTGACACAGATGGAAGTCTGCACCTCGTTTATCGTCCACAGAACGAGGCTGCACAGTGACATTTTCAGAACAAAATAGAACAGGCTCCAGTGAGAGTCTCTCTCCATGGGATATTTAAAAATAGCAGGTTTGTGCATTTAGTCCTTCTCAGGCAAGCGCGGGGGTTTAGTGTTGCCGTAGCCCAACGCTACGCAACGCTTTTATGCAGAATATATGCAGTTCACATAAACCGGTCGAAATTAATATATACAAATGCTTGAAGATCCTCTCATTACTAAAAGTGTGTGTCGTTTACAAACTAAAGTAATGGTCAGAATTGTCAGCTGCTTCAAGAGGCAACAAAACATCCTTTCAGTTTATAGTTACAGTAATGAAACTCTCCATGGTATGAACAGTGTTATATCCCAACATGCTGAACTTTTGCTTTAAGTGTCAGGTTTGGATTGTAAAGAAAACGTATTTCTCAGAGCAAGGAAGTTCATTCTTGTTACATTAGGTGTAACAAAATAGTCTGAACCCAAAGTTCCACTCTCTTGCTCTTAGAGCACTCAGTCACATCTCATACTCTTCACTCAGCAAATGGAGTTGGCTAAGGCATCATCATATAACAAAGTTTCACTCCTGAGCCAGCTCAGGACCTTGATCTTGGATTATTTCTTTTTAAAAAATGTCACAAATTTCTTTTTTACCAACTGTAAATGTCCACTAAATGTCATGGGATTCCTATCATAGCTTTTTGAGATACATTGCTAAAACACAGAAAAGCTAACTGTTATATTTGTTGAGTATTGGTTATTAGGAAGGGTATTTGTAGCATAGATTTTATTATAAAAGCCATTAGTTAATTCCCCTTATAAACCTCTGTGCCAATCAATAGGAATTGCAACATCAGTACAGCCAGTGTTTATTTAGCCGCTGGCACAGGTCCCCACCTCTCACGTCTCTTTGAATGACATATATCTGAAAAAAGACACAGCCAATAAAATCACATTCTCTTTGGGGAGCCAAGATCCAATAAAAGTGCTTATGAAGAGGTGATACATTACGATGCACAGTAGCTGAATCATAAAAGCAGCTTTGGCATTTGCTTTTTTGGCTTTCAGCTGGGGCTTTTATTTGTAGCTAAAATATCTTGTGACAGTTTCAGTAGACCTGCAAGGTTTTTGTTGTGAAATGTACTGTAGCACAGCCAGAACAGTGAATTATTGAAGAGCCCAAAACAACTTGTGCACACGGCCAAGTAAATGTTGAGTTATTGGTGTAGATCGATAACCCTATCAACTCTGCACTGATATATCCGGGCCATTTTGTGCTAAAAGGCAAAGTAGAATTTTAACTCACTGCTGTTTAACAATGTGTAGGACAGGTAAAGATGGTTTGGATATATGGTGAAAGGGAGGAGGACAGCAGAGTTAGAGAAAGAGAAGAATAGAGTTCGAGGTGAGATGGATGGTTCGGGGTGTTTAGCATTCAGCTGGACCTTTTCTACCTGTTTAAAGACAGGGAGGCTGAATGAAAATACAAATCTGTGCCCTGGGTGGCGTCGCAGTCATCCTTTTGTCGCAGATCTAGTGATAGCGTTCTCTGTGCCTCCAATACAGAGTGTTTTTTTTTTCTTCTTCTCAAAACAAGACGAATGAACAGCATGCACAGTGTATTCTGCTCTGCAGGGTTGACAAATGTATCACACCCTAACGTTAGAGAAGGAATAAATGTCTACACCCCGAGAGAAGACTTTTTATCTTTCTCATTTTTTGGATGACGTGCCGCACCTGTTGCTGAGAGCCGGGCTTGTTGTGTTACATTCCTTAAAGTATGTCATCAATCCATGCAGCAGCAGGCATATTTAAATAAGACGTCTGTAATTCGACAAGGAATTTAATGTCGTACACTGCCTCCGAGAGACATTTACTTGCAGTCAAAGCACCAGCCCCATCAGTGCAGATTTGCATTCGCATCAATTTGCAAGTAGTGCTGAGTCGAATTGTCATTTAATGGATTGGTCAATCAACCGAAAACGTATCAGCAGTAGATCATTAAGTCATTCATCAAGGAAAAATGCCAAGATTTGCTGCTCCAGCTTCTAAAATGTGAGGATTGTTGATTTTTTTTTGTCCATTTTCTATATAGATTTTTTACATCTTGCATCTTACATCTTGTTTTTGATTGTTGGTCGGAAAAAAACGAGCAGCTGGGAGTAGGACTGCAAATAACTATTACTTTCATCATGGATTTATCTGCGTATTATTTCCTCAATTAATAATTTTGACTATTAAAAGTTAAAAAAAAAAAGTTTAAAAAAAAATGGTCATCACAAGTTCCCAGAGCCTAATCCCTATTTTTATCTAGTCCAAAACTTAGTCTGTCATACATTTACTACATCATACATCATTTACTATCATTCATGACAAAGAAAAGCAGCAAATTCTTTCATTTAAGAAGTCAGAACCAGCAAATGTTTGACATTCTTGCTTGAAAAATGACTTAAACGATCAATCGATTATCAAAACAGTTGGCGATTCATATTCTTTTGATCGACTAATTGATTAATCGACTAATCACTGCAGCGCTAGTTGGAAGTGGGATGAATTTCTTTTTCTTTTTACCCCTTTTTAATATTTAAGAGGCTTTATAGACGACTAATCTATTAGCTAGTTGCTTTGCTGCAGTGTGTAGGTTTGATCTCTACACCCAGACAGTTAAATGGCAAACGGCCCTCATCATACACAGCCCTTCACATCCCCTCCATGAGTCAGTCAGGTCGCTAATATAAAAACCTCCTGGCTAGGACACACACTTAAAAAAAAATCACTAATTTCAAATGGGAACATATTATAAACAAGCAGTGAAGGACTTTGCACTTTTAACACCTGCTCATATTTGCACTTTTCTATTCCCTGCACAGGCATATTTCCCTCAGTTGTTTTTTTTCTGCCTGATACATTTTAACTCTGTATGTTTTTATTATGGGCAATGTCAGAAACAATTTTACATTTCCTTTTGATAGAAAATAGCATTTTTCTGATTCTGAATGTAAGCAGCAGCAAAAACGCTGGTTATATTTATTAGAGTAGGGGTCAGTTATAATTACAGTGAATGTAATATTGCTACTGGGAGGTTTTGTCAGCATTATAACTGATAATTTGACAAATGTGCATGTTGGTTTTTGGCTTAAGGCGACATGTCTTTGCAATTTCAGTGGACAGAGTTCACAGACCGGACACTGGCCAGGTGCCCACACTGCAGGAAAGTGTAAGTAGCTCTTAGCAATTCATCCATCACATCACTTCATTCTCACTGTACTTTAACGTTGTACATTTATGCTCTAAGGCATTTAGCTGAAGCTTTTACACTGTGAAACTGATGCAGAGTGAGCAGGTGTTGGTCTCAGGGTCTGCCACACATTTTCACACCAGTGTCATGCGTTAACATATGTCTCATGACATCAGGAGGTGTGTGGGATTTAGCTCAATGTATGTTTTGTACTTAAGGAATTTCTTTCAACTTTACGACAAACCACATTCCTATATCACTATCTCCATGAGCTTCTTAACATGTTCGGCAAGTTCATGGGACCTTAGGGCCTTTACACACTAAGTTGACAGTCTGCTGTTGGTCGATGTCAGGCTGTTGGTGAGGGTTTGTCGCCCTAGTTTTGGCGTTGTGTCCCACACCTTTGGCACAAGTCGACCCTTATTGAATCAGCATGTTGAATCAGAGAGAAGAAAAACAGAAGTGAGAAAAGCAAATGAATGGTGAAAGTCAAAAGGGTGCGAGACCAAATCAAACCTGATATATTATGTAAGATAATATACTTTTCAGCCATTTAGCTTAGCAGAAATGGTTTGTGTTTGTTTTATTGTTTGCTAATGATTAATATCCGTGGTTCTTTCAGCATTGGGTTGTGTTGTTAATGTGCTAACTGGCTAACTTGTGTCTTGAATCCGTCCTGTCAGTCTCCTGGTTTCCCCTTTCTTTTATAACGAACAGCCACCTGCTGCTATGGAGTTATTTCCTCTCAGGCAGGCGCAGAACATATGTGCAAGATGACAAGTAGCTGAGACGCACTCCATGTGAGGCGACGCAACAGTTGGCCCTTGTCGCCACTACTTCTATGATCCTCTTTGGAATGTCTGGGCCTTAAGGGACAGGAATTAGCAGGCATAATCAGAAATGATGCAGTACCAAATAATGCCATGCCAGTGGACAAAGACAGTGTGTGTGTCTTCGAAGTTCTCAGTTTTTGGCGGTACAATTATGAAAAACCACAACAGACCTTACAGGCACGTTTCTGAAATCTGCCAGGCACACAAAGCAACAATTCCTTTTTCCGCAACATCTAACTTCACAAGGTGCTGACAAGAAATGTAGCAGTGTGCCTGCTGTATTACTGCAGTACACAGGTGTGCCCTGACAGTCTCTGTGTACAGCTATAGTCATCAGAGTTAAGTTTGTCAAATCTAAAATAGCCCCAGAACCTAGATTGAAGCTGGACAGGTGCGGCTGGAAGTTGTCTCACTGCAGGTGTTTCACCGTCATCCTTCATGTGTTATTTCAGTTCTGCATTTCCAGCAAGACTTTGTCGTAAAAAGGTTTATACATTCTCAAAATATACAAACTGAAATTATTGATCCTGGAGTCGTTTTGTGCTTCAAACGCTGAGAGATGCCAAATAAGTTTTTAACCTCCATCCCTATTAGTTAACAGGACTTTTCCCCACATAATGTGTTTTGGCAGGTCACAGTAGGAAAAACACAAGTGTAAATAATACAATTAATTATAGCTCAGTTCCATTTCACTGCTGCAGTTTCAGAGCCCTGGTGTTGTTAATACTGACTCACAGTCACACTGTCATTACTGAGAACTCGAATATGCCAGAGCCATCGTTATTGTTGTTAATAACGCCTGTGCTTTTCCTGTTATGACAAGTCAAAACGCCTGCTGTGAAAAAAGGCTTCTACTTTAAATGTGTTGTGTTTCATTTAAATTCCTAATAAAATTAATTTCGGCGCTTCTCTCCTCTGTTGGTCCTGCAGCTCCTCCATTGGTCAGAGGTATCCCCGGAGGCGAAGCTTGTGGTGTTTTCTACTCTGCTTGCTATTCAGCATCTCCACCGCCGGGCTGATGGTGAGTGGACGCCAGCACACATCATATTTATATCAGAGAGACAGAGACCTCTTGCTCACTAATAACAAGATAATATCCTTGGCTGGTTTGTAGGCGTTCACATTTTTAGCAGGCCGAAACTGACAGGAGACATTGTTTTACTATTGTTTTATCTTTTCCAAATCTGTCCACCCCTTTTTTATTTTGCTATGTAAAAAAACCCCTTAGAATTGCGGATAAAACAAAGGTAGCAGGAAGAAGCAGGATGATTATAATCTCTCCTTTTGTCGTGGCTTGTTTAACATGGAGGGCGTGCACTTCACTGCCGCTCTCCAGACACTGTGTGACAGGCCTCTATTTATCAGTGAGATACAGCACAAACACAGCCGAGTCGAACTGTAAGCAGTGGTCAGGTTGCAACAGCAGCTTCAGAACCCACTGAATAGCAGAACGGATTCTTTTAATCCTGGCTCGTCTTCTGTTTTTCCTTTCTTATTTCACCCTCTGTTTTATTTACATACAACTGCACAAGGCTCACAATGCATTTTCTGTTTTATGTTTTCAGTTGCTCTTTTTTTAAATGGTTAAAATAAGAGTATAAAGGTAGGATAATCTCACAATTATATAGACAATTGGCAGAAATTATGAATAGATAGATAGAGCTGGAGACTCGATGCATTCTGCTTCATAGCCAGCAGAGGGTGCAAGATGAGCATGAAACGAAGCCCCACAGTACAGACACATCCAACACAGAATACATGCATGCCTGCCAGAGTGGAGAAAAGTAAGCAATGTGTGGACAATAAATACGCTGTATTGACGGCATTGCATAATGCTGGTGTAGTGGCAATAATTGCCTCACCATGAGAACAGGCTGTGTTTAATAAAAGGTTGTTTTAATTATAGGAATGGCACAAGAGCACAGGGTTTTGACAGTTTAATCTCTACACTGCGTCAATAAACTTTATCGGCAACAACCCATGACAAGTAATGAATCAAACTTCATAGCCAGACTGCATTTAATTAGGAATAAGGGAGCAGTGGTTTTACACTACATGACGGTAGTAGGGTAGTTTCAGGAGCTGTGGTGTGTATCCAAGTCAGTAACATGAGCTAAGAAATGCCATTTAAAATGTTAAGGCCCCCGAGAGCTGCCAGAAGCATTAAAACTTTATACATCATTTATAGGAGAAGAGGGGGAAAAATAATTCAAGGCTGAGGTATACATTTCTTTTAAGCCTATTTGATGTTTTCCCAGCCTGCATGAGCTGTTTTGATTACCTCATGGATAGATACGACTGCCAATCTCACTCTCTTTAAGTAAAGATAAAGAGCATCTGCCTGACAGACACCTACCTGTAACATACACAAAACCTTATCTGGATGTGTAGTTGTGGGATTAAACATGCTCGGTGGTTTATTCTAGATAGCATTAATCATCTGAGCCAGAGGTGTGGATCATCCAGACGATCTCGGGGTGTCAAAATAGGGAATAATTATTATTTATTACAAGAATACTATGAGACAGTATTCCTGGGAGCAGTACAAAAATTCATATGAAAAATGCCCCCTAAATCAAGTTTTCCTTTCTTTCTTTCTTTTTTGACTTTCCTGTCCATATTAGCTTTGCTGTAGTGTTGTGACTTTGAAACAGGAATTCATATTTCCATATCCTCAGAAAATCCCTGTGGGTTCTCGCAAAGTCACTTTTGCCATCTTCATTAAATAATTTTCTTCAGAGCAGCTGCACACTCAATACTTGATGGGAAAGCTATTTTCTCTCTTACCCCTCAGTCACTCTTGAGTATTGAATACTTCTATGAAAATTTGTGCATTTGAAACGCCACAATTCAGTGTCACTGCGTCAGTCTGGTGCAGGTGGATTAATCACCGACTTCAGATACATAAAATACACTAAAAGTCTGTCTTGCATGAAAGCGTCTCTCGGATAAATTTGTGTTTGATAAAAAAAAATGGTTGCAGTTCTGTCATAAAGACCCAGACCTGTTCATCTTGTACCTCTAAAAAAAGACCACTGGATATTTTGCCAGAACTGTGCACAATTTGCAACAACATAAATGGGTTGCATAATAAATGTGTAGAACATTTTCGAGTATAATTGTAGCTTTAGCTCTCTAGTTCCTGGTTGCATACAGCCTGATTGGACTTGAGCAGGCTCATTATAATCACCATAACACACTCCGGATGTGCTTATAATTCTCTTGAAAGGCTTTCTGAGCAACATCTGATTTTCTAAAACTTCCTCTGTTGTGTTGTCCCTTTTCAGCTGAAGACTTTACTGTTTGCCTCTGGCTTTTATTAAAGCAAATAATTATTCATTTCTCACACTGCACTGAAACTTATATTCTTGTATGTTATACCTTGTTCTAGTTTAGCTTGTTTTTATTTTCAGTTCTTGGCTCTTTTATGACTGTTTCAAGACATTTAAAGTCCCCAGTCTCCACTCAAAAATGTGTTTTTCTCATGTTTATGTCTCTTAAATTCAATGACTTTGACTATACTGACTTGTATCTGTGTCAAATTTGTCACTAGAGAGGTGTTTTAACATTCCTCTACTGAAGGGGACGATGTCTGTGCATTTTGCCAAAATCTGACATTCAAACGTACCCCAGTCTAGATTAGGTTGGATTAGCTACGTCGCTAATACAAAAGACAATTGCCCAACTAATACAGGAAAGGCATATTGATGAGGGAACAGACTTCGTAACAACACTGGCAAAGAAACCTGAAACCTCCAGCACAGAACGGACTCTTCAGTACAGCGAGGAGGAGTTAGCATTAGCATACTGAAAGTTTTGACAGCAAACATGGTGGAGTGTGCAGTTATTGGATGTAAACTGGACCCTGGAGCTTCCTTCCACAATCAACCAAAACCCCCATCGCAGCAGATATTATTGTATGTTTCACAGCCATTAACTCTGTGTCAGCAGCTGCCAGTTAGCCTACAAGCTAACGAACAACTACAACTACTCTTACCGACGGACTCGTCATCTGAGTCTAGGTGCGACTGAGGATCACACATTTATGGCTGATCTCTCTGATGTTTCCACTATGCTAACGTTAGCCATCTTGATGCCTGCTCCTTTTTCACTGGTCAAACTAGCGCTGGAGAATGCGGGTTGCAAAAGTGAAATGTACCTCAAGCAAATTTCTCAATGAGGGAGAAAGAGTAGATCTGCTCCAGCCTCTTTTCAGATTTTTTCTGTAACTATTATGTAGGAAAATCATGTTAAACAAAATAGTGCAAGTATTTTTACTTTAAAACATATCCTGGAGAGGAACTTTAAATGTTTCTTTTGTTGTTTGTATGTAAAACGATTTAAATTGCCCTGTTGCTGACATGTGCGATATGATTCTAACCTTGCCTCGCCTTGCCTTGCCTTCAGGCTGGAACGTGGGTGAAGGCTCAGACCTACCAGGGGATCTACGCCTCGTGGGCCGTGCTGCTGCTCCTGGTTCTCGTCACCTTGGCTCGGGCCTTCTACTGGGCCTGCATGAGGGTCAGCCAGCCTCTCCAGAACTTCACATAGAGCCCACCTCCAACTCTGCCGCTCCCTCTTCCCAACCCCACCAAGGCAGGATGAAAGGTGGCTTTAAAGAAAAGAAAGAAAAACACACAAAAAAAACGAATATTTATTTCAATCCAACTCCAGAAAGAGAAAGTTCTCCTCCTCCTGTCCCCTCCCCTTTAGTCAAATGTGTTTCTAAAACTGGATGGCGGTGGCTGCGACTGCTATATATCTATCGGTAATTATGATGACGCGTATAGCCTAATGTACTGTTTATCTGTTCTAATATCGTGGCCAGTGTGGGGTTCATTTTAACATTATAACAGTTACAATATTTTCTTCTTCTCTTTGCCCCTGCGCTGTTTATAAATTTTGGCTTCAGTCTGTGGCACATCGGTTGCAGCCTTGCAACTTCTAAGACGAGAGCTTGAAGCTAAGTCTTACATGTGAATATTGACCCTGTTTTTTGTTTAGGGGGACGCTCCCTCTTCAGTTCTAATTTGACATTATGTTTAGTACTTGAGCATTTAACATTTTTTTAAACCGAGAAGCAAATTATTTTGTCAAAGCGGCGATGAAGTCAGACGAAGCTAACAAATCGATGCCAGTAGAAGACGAGTGGCTGGAGGGACATAAGCCTCCTTTTGTGAATCAAAAGATCAAGTAGGTGTTGAAATGTGTCTGAAAAATTGAATTCAGCAGTACGTGAAGGTAGGCTATGATGTTTTTGAACTCAGTGTTTCTGCTGAATTTTCCCCTGGGACTGACTTTGATCCAAAGCAGCTTGAAAGCCTTAAAAGGAGGTGTGGTAGAAGGATTCAACACACACACACACATACACATACATTCACAGCCACATAAATGCATACCGGCACACAACAAAAGGAGGATGCTCTTTTAGAGTTGCAGCGGCACACAAACCAGTTTGTCAAAGGCATGAGCCTCTCTCTTCAAAGACAGACCTGCAAACAGATTTTCTCCATATTGTTGTCCTTATTTCGGTGAAGGAAAAAGTGACATGCGTGCCACTTTGCATGAAAGTTGGATATTTTGTTCTGGCCCTGTAACCACATCGGTCATCAGCAACAGCTTTACTTTTTAAAAAGTTTTTATCTTGTTATTTATTTTCCTGTTATCCCTAATTGACAACTTCTCCAGTTTACATATCATAAACAGCTCCCATTTTCAAGAGACAGATTTACTTTATTACACGCATCTATATGGCTTCCTCTGGGTTTAATTTTGTTCTGCTTGGCTTTCCAAAACAGACCAAAATATGAAACAAAACGCAAAGACATGTCAGTTGTTACAACATTGATGTCTGCCTCTTTTCACCTGCAAAACCCTGTAGGTATAATATCTGTTTTGGAATTGCTTTCTGTTGTTGGTTGTAAGCTTTCATGCTTACAAAGGGCACTATATATTTGTCTTAGGAGAGGACTAGGAGCTGAATTTTAAGGGCCTGTCTGTCTGTTTTGCTAGCTGATCTGTGAAAGCAAAAAAAAAAAGAAATGGTGAGCTTGAAAAATACAGTACTTGAAGCTTTCATAGCTCCTGATTCCAACCCTCAAATTTTAGGGATGTATAGCTGAATGCATCAGAGTTAAAATGACAGCACCAATTTTCTTGTGTTTTATTGCATCTGGGACCATTCATGTTGAAAAATGTCCAGTGTTTGTCATTGAAGATGGAGGCTGCTCCTGAGCTTTGTTATTGGTTGGTTCCAGGTTGAGCGTCCACCTTAAGGCCAGTGGAATATCTCTTCCTGCCACACAAAGCCTAATGCCAGTCAGAATAGGTCAGTAATATAAACACACACTACACTATACATTCTCACTCAGTGTAAGTCCCATAATGACTTCTCTGTCTGTGGTTCTGAATGTGGTAACATATCTTTTGTTATGAATTCTGTATTGTTTTTTTTTTTGTTCTGATTGTAAATATATTTGTTGTTTCATGTACAATGGAAGTGACTAAGCGAATTATGTTGCACTCCGAGCTTAACACTACTGCTGTGAATCGCTGCGGACGTTTTATTTCTTGTTTTTAAGAAGGTTATTTTTGCAACTCTTCACCTGTTACATATTTAACGATTTGATGAACTACTAACCTTACAAGCCTCTGGACGCCCAGCCGCGTCCGAATCTTTATCCACCGACACATCGACATACTCGCACCAACAAAACATTCTGACTGCATCACATTACATTTCTATCTCTCTCTCACACACAAACACACACATACACACCCAGCACCTTATACAGTAGTGAGAAACACTGCATACACCAAGTAAGACGAGAAAAAGTTACCCTGCTGGACTGAACTGAGGTCGCAAACAGTTCGTATGGAAGTGTCATGTTATTTATTACACACCCTGCAAAAAAAAAATGCCACAAATAAGTCATTTATCAAGTCCTGAGATCTTATTTATGGTGGAAAAAGTCTGTTATCCGGTGAGATTATTTCACTTTCCTCAAGACCAAGGACTTCTGTTTTTTCTTTTTTGAAATCAATACAATGATCTGCCAGTTTCAAGTTATGGTCAGTGCATTACTTTTTAAGACTGTGATGGGGGGAAAGAACAAGATTGAAGGACAGAACTGAGATGACTTGTTTGAGAAGACCTTTTTTTTTTTTGCGGTGGAGTGATCATGTTTTATCCATGACTGCAAAATAAATCAATCATGTTAATGCCAATAATCAAGAACCTGGCTGATGCTCTTTTCAGAGTTTGTTTACACACAAATAAAGACATGATGATGTACAAAATAGCTCTGCTTTTTATTGACCAAAGCACAGGATCTGACAATGCCTTGAATCTCTGTTTGTTTTCCTTTGCTGAAAGGACCAGTGTGTAGGGTTGTGTGGCATCTCACAGTGAGGTCGCAGATGCAATCAGCCAAATGCCTTATCCCTATGGTTGCCTGCAGGTAGGATATAACATGAAAAGCCCTCTGTAGAGCCAGTGTTTGGTTTGTCTGTTGACAGTGCAACATGGCAGGCTCTGTGGAAGAGGACACACTCCCTATGTAACTAAAAATGCCTCATTCTAAGCTAATGATAACGCACAATACTCAGTTTCAGGTAATTATACACCAATGAACATATAATTATGAATGTTCCATTTCTACTAACAGAACTCCCTAAACTCTACACACTTCTCCTTTAAAGTAGGGGTACCCTCAAATATTGCAGTTCTAAAACATGTAATTTTATGATGCAACGTTTTGAAGTAAACCTGCCCGGCAAAGATCTCAAAAGCCAAACTTTTGTTTCATAAATATTCTGGGAGCTTGCAATATTCAGTATGTGGAGCACCCTTTTTCTTTACTTTGTATGCTGCTTTTGTCCTGTAGCTGTACCACATTAAGTTTGGACGTGTACGCCAGTGGTTCCCAAACTTTTTTTGCGTGATGTAACTGCAGATCGAAGAGCTAAATTACCCCTTGACTGACTCTACGGCCATGTTTTCAGCTGCATGCATTTTGAGCTGGACATTATCCAACACTGAGCCATTGATTAAGTTGAAGTGTCTGTTTGGGTCTGTTGGGTGAAGTTTGCATTAGTGCTAGCATTTTATCGGACCTTTTAACCAGTTATTACATTACATTAAATTCAGCTAAGTTGTCCAGATATTTATCCATTACCTTAGGTAATAATTTCAACTGTTTATTAATGTAATCTTGGTTAGCTTTCAAGCTTTTATCCATTACAGCTACAATGGTTTACTCTCAGCTATCTAACCATCTATCTTGCCTCTAACTTTATCTCTTTCAGTTGTTCCACTGCACTATAGCTATTTAAAACATTTATTGCTTTTAAAACTATAGATTGTATACAAAGATGGACAATGCATCTCCACCTCCTCCCACTGTACAAAAAATGAAACCAAAATATCGTGGATATGGGTGCTGCCATCTTGATGACTTCATTTTGAACCAGAGCCTGTCCACGGTATTGAGTTCTCACCCATACACCCATCCGACTCGAGCCCCAGGACCAGCGTTGCACTCTGAAGCCAATTAGTTGCTTAACTGTGGAATTACAACTTACGGGTCTGTCACATTATACCAGTGGGCCCAAAGACTTTTTCTCAAGGACTTACATTGTTAAAGAGACAGTAAATTAGTGGATACATTTTTTGAGCGTCACAACCCCTTTGAAATGACTTGTTCGGAATTTGATCCACTCAGTTCGATGACATTTAAGTCTAGCAGTGCCACACAAATTTTCCCCATTCAAGTTAGTGGTGGCTAAACTGTAGGGTTAGCTGTGTCTACTGCATTTACTCTATGGGTCCAACAATGTGGAAGCAGATTGGAAGATCCAGATCCATAAAATACATCAGCAAATACCCCACTCATGAATTTTCAGTCTTTTATGTAGTGTAGTGGTTAGAGCACTCGTCTTCCATGCAGAAGGTCCGGGATGTCAGGACATCAGGACGACGTCAGGAAAGGCATGTGGTTGCAAGAGGTTCCCACCACCGAATCAAACAGGATCAGATTAACCTGAGCCAAGTCCTCATCGACGGCGTGTCTCAAGCCCGTCGTAGACCGGAGGTTCCAGACGTAAAAGCGGATTCTATGTGTCTTGAAAAAGGTGGTTGCTAACAAGTAGCTATATGAGGCAGCGAAATGTCATTACGCCGATCAGGGCTTTACAGTCTCATTGTGGCAAGGATGTAAAGTCATACAACTGGAGTATAGATTGTTTATGGCCTAGTGTTGGCTTTACCTCTGGCGATTGCATTTACAAAAAATCATAAAAGTACTGTTCATTTGTGATTTGTATTATAAATGTTAGTTTGCCACAGAGCTTATTTTCTGCAATACTCCAATAGAAAAATCCTGTAGGCTTTTTGTCAAGGGAACCAGAAAACACCTCCCTGCAGCACTTTATTTCATGCATGGAAGTCAAACTTTTTTTGCTTCCTATCAGCCCCCCAGGAAAGCCTTGCAGACAATTTTTCCCAGTAGCCACTTGTGATACTGCAGCGAAAAAAACAACCCTGCGGCCCAAAAATCATTTTCCCCCAAGAGACATCTGTAAAACTATTGACAAGACACCTCAAGCTCCAAACAAGGTCAATTATGACTCTGTCTATTATGGATTTTAATCCATGGAGGTTTTATATTTGTTAAGCTTTTCTGGAGCCAAAAAAGTGATTTAAAAATCTGTGTGACGTCATCCCAATGTAAAGTCTTTAAGCCAAGCGGGAACTCAGGAGAAACACTGCTGTGCATATTCAGCGGGCCGCATACTGTGAGAGTAAAACTGTGAGCTTAAAACTTTTTTGGCATACGCAACAGGCGGTTAACTACAAAGACCACCATTTTGCTATCAGGTATCTGGGTATTATTCAAATCTATGCTTCATGCACAATTGAGCAACTTTAATAGCAATGAACGTGGCCCTGCCTCCAACACTGTATCCAGTTCTCTTTAAACATCGATGAAACTCCAGCCTCCAGAGGGCGATCAAGATATTTTAGCTTCACTTCTGGGGAGTTGTCATGTCGTCCGTCTTTATACACAGATATTAATTTCGACTCTCTATTACTTCAAACTGTTTAAACTGTCTATAAAAGTAATCTTAGCTAGCTATATCAACAATTCATTGAATTAAAAGCTAACATTATTTCTTTCGACTGTTCTTTTATGATTCAATTACACTCAAGATTTCAACCATTACTTTTAGCAAACAATTGCAACCATTCATCCATCACTTTTAGCTAACTATTTCAACGTCTGTGCTTGCTTATTGACTTCATGCAATCGCAACAAACGGTTTCAAAATGTTATAACTGGTTAAAACTGATTCAGATTGGTGGCATTGACTGTGCAGTCAGCCTGCTGTAGCTATAAGATATAGTGGTTAGTGTAAATCTACAGTGCATCAGCATACACCAGTTTGATCTGGTGTTTATTTTCATTCTTAACTCAAATATATGAATATATTTGAATTATTTTTTAATCAAATCATCATTCCTTTTTTTCAAATTAGTTGAGCTGCCACACGATTCTCTACTCTGCAGTCAAAAACTGTCCACAGAGTAGTTTTGGAGATAATGTTTGTAACTGAAACCTGTGATTAAAGCTGTCATTCCCTCTTAATTGGGATAATTTATAGTTATTAAAATGAGTGAAATTAAACCATTCTGCTTTTTGCTGAACCTGGAGAACTGTAGTTTTAGAAGCACTACTTTAAAGCTTTGTGCTGTTCCTTGAAAAGAAACTAAATTAGTTTTTATCTTCAATTTAAATAAAAAAAAGAGCTTTTTTCCCTTATTCCCACAAAATATTGGACCGAAGCTCATCTTTTTCTCACACGACTCGGCCCCTGTCAGCCTCTTGAGTTTCATGCGGATATATTTTTTGCCTGGACACAAAGAGATGGAGGGATTAGGGACATTGAGAAACCTTTCAGAAACCACAGTTCCCTGGAGAGCCGCACGAACCAGGGAGGCTGAGAGACCTGAAAGTGGAGGGGAAAAGGGGGGGAAAAAAACCCCTAAGTGAGGACGACAATTGGTCCATAACCTTCTGGTATTAAGTGAGAGGGCATTAGCCTGCTTTCATTGTGAAACACAGCAAACACAGTCTGCCTCTCCCTCACGTCGACACACCGCCACTCAAAGCGCCTCAGGTCCATTTTAGTGTCATTTTATTGACTTAATTTTTCACTCATGATATTATACAGCTTTGCCTCCTTAGGGAACGTTGCTGTCTCTGCTCTCCACTTTTGTTCTCTCTTCCATCTTGATAGTTTCCCCCTGCGAGATACTTCAGTGACGATTCAGCTGATGTGGGACTCATAAGATGGTGTAAGGCAGGAAGAAGAAAGGAAATCTCATTTGCTGTAAATCTTATTTGTGCCTCTCTTATATCATGACAGTCACCATTACATTCAGTCTGCCTTGGACAACAACCAACGAACGTTCTGTACTGCAATATGAGATTTCATGCTTTTTGCACATCAGTTCACACTTAAGGCTCAGTTATACTCCCCTTATGTGCAAAAATAGATACGTTCACTTCAAACGTTAACACCACTGCCCACATACTTCCATGTGTCCTTTACGTTGCCATAGATACATCTACATAATGGCAATAGGGGGCAGAGACAAACGTTTCTGATAATAAACGTGGTGACGGTGGAGGAGGTCATAATAATGTACCTTTTAATGGAGGTAGTGTTGTGGACGGCAAAGGTCTGTGAGGGCATTAAATACACCTTGACATGTCAATGGACTGGTCTCTTCAACATAGTACCAATTTGATCCATTTAGCCATTTGAACTCACTTACTTGAACTATGCTACACTGCCCCCAAGTACACAGAGAAAGCTCTGTCCATGTCCTTGTTTGTATACGTATCTAACGTTGAACAAAAAAAAAGCCTTTTGCTGAGTGCTATTTGGCTAAAAATGCTCTTTTTAATGAGCATTATTTTTCTGTCAGCATGACTCAAGCCTTTAAAAATGCAGCAATACAACAAACCCAATGTTTAAACAGTAATGGCTTCTGCATCATCCAAATTTGACAATTCTCTTTTTTTTAATTTTGGATGATACATTTGTTTCCGGTGCCAAAATTCAGAGAGAATTTGGTATTGAAAGAACCCACAGCTTAATACACTAAAAAAGATGACATAATATTGGGTTGAATTATGGCTGGGCAAATTATACCATGGATTTTTTTTTTTTTTTTTTTAGATGCTGTTTTCTTTATTACCTCCCCCTCATTTTATTTATTACCCACATATCTTAGCTATTTTCTGTTTTTTCTCTCTGTAAACACCTCTACAGTTTTCTTGACACATGCACATAACACATTTACATACACAAACATAGTCTTTCCATTAAGATACACAGTAGTCCCCCTCATCATCTACCTTTCCTTCCTTCATTATATTAGTGCCACCATAACTTGTCCCTTTGTTTTTGGGTCTGCGCTGTGTCACATCTTTTTGTCATCTGTTCTGCCACCACTTTTACTTTTTTCCTTTAAGTTGTGACCATATTTCAAAGTGTCCTTGAGCAAGACACTGAAAACTGCCTTGAATAAATCCTTCTGCCAGATTATGCATTGTAGTGAAATGTAATCACAGATAATGGGATGTTACAGTGTAATTATAGGCACATGCACACTTCATCTTATGCTACTTTTTACCTTTGTGTCAGTATATTTCAAAAGGAAATACAAGGTAAGGTAAGGTAAAAACTTAAATGTCCCCAAGAGGCAATTTGGGATACAGACAATAGTTTTTTTTGTATTAATACAACAAAACAGACAGTACAATACATAACACACATTATTTAGACTCACACACTGTCAGGGGTAAATCATGGACAATTAGTGGTCAGTGCTGGTTGAGATAAGCGATAGTGGACAGAACAGCAGTGAATATTGCTGCATATATCTGTCAGCCAAACTTAAAATTTACTTTGGAGATGAACTGTTTTAATACAAAACCTCTAATAACTTTACAAAATATGTTGCATCGTTACTCAGCAGTATCCTGTATTATACAGTGAACATCAGCTCCACCTTGATGATCGTTAACATGCTGCTTACATGTTAATCCATCAATAATAATTATCTAATAATATTAGAATAGAACATTTTTACCATTGTAGACTTTGGTACCACACACCCGTATCCTAGCAACACATATTTTAATATAACCCTTGAATATTTGTTTTTGATACATCAATGAATCAAATTTTGACACATACCACATTAAAATTATTATACCCCTTAAAATCAAGAGGGCTTCGCGACCCCCCGCCATGGCTCTTTGGCATCCCCCTAAGGGGGTCGTGCCCCCACAGTTGGGGAACCACTGCTCTACAGGAATACTTCACCCACAAAATGACCATTTGTAAATCATGCTGTGTTACCTTTAATTTGTAAAAAAACAAAACAGAAACAACAAAAAAATAAAATTAATAATAATAATGATAACATTTGAAATGTTGCCCATTGCTAATATGATTATGATTAAAGATAAATTACAATGACGACACAGAAGTGGTGCTCAGTACACCTCACAAACAGTGAACAGAGCCTGCACACCAAAACTCTGTTCACACATTAGATCCAAAATGAATCCTCCTTAGATTTTTTTTACTTTCTTTGATGATGTTTGGTCCCATAATTACAGCATGTGAACCTTTATATGCCTGTAATCCCCCAATAAACTGTTTATAATGTGCCACTGTGCACCAGGAGTCTTACAAAGTCATGTTATTTCTCCAAATACTGCACTTAAGTACAGTTTTGAGGCACTTGTACTTTACTCGAGTAGTTCCATTTCATGCAACATTATACTTCTACTCCACCACATTGTATCAGAGTAGATATGTGCATATGAAATAGTTAAAATTAGCCCCACCATTACCAGCTGCAACATCAGTTTATAATCCAGTTATGTTATTCTGTAATGTGCCACTCTGCATAATGAGTAGACTGCTTTTAGTTCTATATATTCTGATGCTAATACTTCTGTGCGTTTATATAAGAAAGAATTTGAATACTTGTACCAGAGTATTTCCACACTGTGCTATTACTCCCTTTAAATAAAACATCAGAGTAGTTCTTCCGTCCCTGCTCAAGGGGTTTATCCTGATACAATAAATTATTTTAAGGCAGCTCAATCAAATCAAAGCTGTTCTGAAGCTATTCCACACACAGACACTGAATGTCTCACACACACTCGCGGAGCTCCTCTTGCACAGCGTCAGTGAATATTGCAGCAGTTAAAAAAAATAAAAAAATAGAGTCAGCGCCTTGCTAAAGCCTTGATCCCTCTTACTTCTAACAGGATTTGACCCTTAAGTCCCCGAGCATGACCCTCATCTGCTGCAACACCATCATCCTGTTTAACATACACTCTCACTATTGTCCTCCTGACACACACACACATACACACACACACACATTTAGAGGCCCTAACACACACACATGGACACATTTCAGGGCCCAAAACCATCACTGCACTTTTTTCCCATCTTCCCACACACACACACACACACACACACATGCGCCCACTGTACTGTATGATGTAACACCGCTTAATTTTCCGCATAACACACAACCTGATGGATCCAGTTAAATGTAAATCGCGAACAACCGCTCCTGGCGCCACAGAGAAAGAGGAGAGAAATAAGGAGATGACAAGGGATGGAGGATGGAGAGAGGAGGATGATGGAGAGGTGGTGGGGGGGGGGGGGGGGGGGGGGGGTTAGCTTGCTGCGAGAGGATGATACGATTGAGCGAGTGAGAAAGAGGGAGAGATGAAGGGGAAAGAGAGAGGCAGAGAGGATGAGAGGATGCGGGGAGACGAAGGAGAAGAGAGATTGAGCAGGCAGCTAAGCACCAGATTAAACTCCGGGGTCGTCAGCTGTAAAACAAACAGTCCTTTTAGTGGGGATCAAATCCAGACTTAACCCCCCCAACCCTCCTCCTCCTCCTCCTCCTCCTCATCATCCTCTATCCACACACAAACACATACGCAGTTCATCACAGAGGAGATAATGCCGCTCGCTGAAGGAGAGGGAGAAAAAAAAGAGGATGACAATCTTGGTGGAAAGCAAATTCCCGTCTACCTAAATTGCCCCTCAGGGAATGTGAAGTTTGATTATGCCAAGGCAGAAGTCCTTCATTATATTTGTTTTTTTCCCCTTCACAGCTTCTGTTGGTGATAGACCGGGCTAATATCTGGCACAGAAACACAACAGAGTAAATAAGGCAGAGGAGCTGGTTTTCTTCTTACAACTCTGTGTTTATATTACATCTTTACAGTAATATTCCCCCGACAATGTTGCTCGCCTCAATATTCAGCCTGTTTGTTTAAATCTCTCTTTCTGTCATCTGGTTCTGGATGCTGCCTGGGCGGCTCCATCAGTCCGAAGGCTCAATTTCCAAACTGTCAGCTTTTATACTCACTGTGAGGCCTCTTCCTTTGTTGTGTGTCTGTGTGTATTGAGTGTGTGTACAAAGATATGTCCGTGTAAATCCATGCGCAGCAGCATTTTTATTTTTTTTTTACTGTGTGTGTGATCTTGTGCTGCTGTCTTTGAGAGGACCAATTTCAGTTTTGGTAGTTGAGACTGGGAACGTTTTTTTGGAAAGTGACATTTCTGCTGGTCCTCACTGCTTCAAATGGCTTTTTTAGGGTTAAAGCACATGAAAACTAACAAATCCATCTCCACACGAGGCTCACATTCTGGAGCTTTCAAAACTATCACACAGTCTTCATCAGCAAACTTTTCTCATTTGCGATGAAGTGCAGATTGTCAAACCTCCTATTTCTCTTAAATGTTGAATTTGGCAACACCTGAGGAAACAAACATGACAAAGCTGAGCATCTGTAGATAAAGACATCAAGGAGTGAATCTTCAAAAATTGCGAAACTAAGAAATAGGTTTTCGGGGCCTTTAAAGGTCAAATGATTTAGTGGCACCTAATGATAAGGTTGCAGAACTCAAAACAAGATGTGAAGGGCCCTAGTTAGAGACAGTGTTTGGTTTGTCCATTCTCAGCTACTGTAGAACAACATGGCGGACTAAATAAGAGAGTACCTGTAACATATGTAGATAGAAACAGCCCATTTTAAGGTAATTAAAGCACAGATTTTATTTTCATGTGATTAGAAACTCATGAAAACATTGTTAAGAATATTATATCCCACTTCTGACAAGAAATGCCCCTAAATCCTACACACTGGACCTTTAAGACTTTTTTTCAAGGGGTTAAGGTTAAAATTAAGGTTATCGGGGTTGTAGTTGTGATGGTTAAAGGACTATAAATATGTTTTTGTAAGTTATAGCTAAACATGAAGTTTCTAAAGCATGATGCATGTTTTTATATTTGCAGCCTCTTGAAACTAGTGCCAATTTTACTGCCTCTGAAGCTGGAGGCTTTATATTTTTGGATTATCCGTCCGTCCGTATGTCCCACATTCTTGAATGCGAAATCTCAAGAATGCCCTAAAGAGATTTCTTCAAATTTGGCACAAACGTCCACCTCAACTCAGCAATCAACTAATTAGATTTGATGGTCGAAGGTCAAAGGTAACTGTGACCTTGCGTCTGTCTCATTTTTGTGAATTGGATATCTCAAGGAGACATTGAGATTTTTTTCAAATTTGGCACAAACATCCACTTGGACTCAACGATGAACTGATTACATGGTGGTCAAAGGTAACTGTGACCTTGCGGCCGTCTCATTTTTGTGAGTTTGATATCTCAAGGAGACATTGAGAGATTTTTTTTCAAATTTGGCACAAACATCCACTTGGACTCAACGATGAACTGATTACATGGTGGTCAAAGGTCAGGGTCACTGGGACCTCATGAAACAAGTTATTGGCCATAACTCAAAAATTCATATGCTATTCATGACAGTATTTCAAACAAATGTCTAACAGGATAAAATGATGAAGTGTTGACATAATATGTCAAAAAGGTCAAAGGTCAGCTTCACTGTGACATCATAATGTCCTGCAAAAATGTTTCTGGCCTTTATTAACATCGTAACTCAGGAACAGAAGGGGAGACATTTGGTCAGATGCTAAACTGGTGACACTAATCATGGGTGCCCACCTTGAAACTATGCTAATTGTATAGATCTTCTGTGCTGCTGAGGAAAATGTATTCTTCACAGACATGGATGTAAACTGTAACTGTAACTTGACTGGTACACGGAGGCACACAACCACGAGGCATTAAGTCTAGTGTCCTCACACTTTCTGCAGTGTCACATGGTAATGCAGTTTTAGTTTTAGCACAACCAACATAAACAAATGCAGGCCCAACATTTACTTTCATGGATTACATAATGTTAGCAAGTTCCAACACTCTGCTAATGATTTTCATAACATATGGAAATGAATGTAAACCAGTGGCCGCCCACAACATGGAAACATGGTCTGCAAAATCGTCACCAGTGATATAAAGTACTCTTAATGTATTATGAATGGGCTAAAAATGCTAAATCAGTGCTCCATTTTATTAAGATTAACATTAGAGGCAAGGGAATGCATGATATCAATAAGGGTCCTCATAAGTATGTAAGTGCAAATATGTGTTTGTCTGTGTGTGTGTGTGTGTGTGTGTGTGTGTGTGTGTGTGTTTGGTTTCAGGCTTTTTGCATGTGACCCAGGGTCCCCGGGCTGCTAAAAGCACAACATTCAACTCAATTAGCGGCATGCATAATTGATAGCTGTCTGAGAGAGTATTTGTATTTACACTGGAATTAAAAGCCTCCGGTGTCAGCTATCGCATCTGAGGGGCGATAAGTGTGCGTCTGTGTGTGTGTGTGCGGGCGAATGTATAGGGATGCATTTATATCATAAGCCTAAATGGATTGCTCCTGTGAGCTTCTCTTTCTGTCTCCTTCTCAGCTGCAGTGAAAACTAAATCACAGCTAATCCACCTACAAACACAGCAGCAGCACTTTGTTGGGGTTAAGTCATCCAGAATGATCTTGTAACCTACTTCTCACCCGAATCACTTTGTAAAACATACTTTCAAATTCAGTTTATGTATGAAATATTGTTTCTAACTTTATTCTGATTAGAGCTGGGTAGTATTTGACATTTCTGATACTGGTGTGGATCTGATAACTGGATTTTGGCACCAACACCAAACCGAAATGTGTTTTCTACAAACTCCTTTGACGAAAGAAGTAGAAGTTTTTACATATTCAACTCATAATTTGACATTTTAGGAAATATTGTTTGATGCTTTCTTGCCAAGAGTTAGATGAGAGTGAGATGTGTGATAAATATCAGCATAATTAGTTAATTAGCATAAATAAATGACTAACGTGGCTCTTTCCAGTCATCATCATGAGGTTGCATGGCAACCATCTGAGAATCTAGAGACATAATTGGGCACATAACCTTCTGTAAAACTGCTTCTTGTCATCAGTTTTTGCAAGGATTTGACAAATGACATACACAGGTGTTAATTAGTGAGCTTTAGGGATGCTAACAGGTGAATTGTGTTACCTTTTGGCAGAGTGAGGCTAGCTATTTCCACCTGTTTCCGGTCTTTGTGCTATGCTAAGCTAATAGGCTTATGGTGGTATAAGAGTGGTACGGATCTTCACATGTCACTCTCTGCAAGAAAATGAATAAGACAATTCTCCAAAGTGCCAAACAATATCTGTTCATGTTTTCCAAACACAACAACTTTGCCTGATCAGAATAATCTAAAATTGGCAGTCTCTAAAAATTGCAATCAGGAGCTACTTCATCAAAGAATAAATAAACAAGATTAAGACCTTGAGTTACAAACCTTCACTACTTGAAAGTTTTCACTACTGAACAGAATATGGCAACAAAAGAGTATTTCAGTTCACTCCCTGTTTCTAATTAATGTGTTTCCTCTTATTACATTTTCTCCTGATATAATATAATGAGCTGCTCGCGTGTTTACTTTTAAATCAACTCTGACTCTTAATTTCTATTTTTGCTGTTTGTATCTTGCACCTTTTGTGTGTATTAATTTGCTTATGTTGAAAAAGGAGCTGCATTTGAATGTAAAATAACATTATTTTGTGATTAAACAATTAAAAGCTCAAGATTAAAAATGCATCACTGCAAAAAAAGGGCCATTAAATGCTCTTATAAATGGTTTCCTGGGATTATCTGCATACAATTAAAGAAAAGTTATGTCTTAGTAATATAATTTCTTAACCGTTTTTCTATTTTTTCCCGCATTTGTTTTGTGGGAATTCATCCTCATTTTTACCGAGGTGAGACGAGTACTTAAGACTCGAGTGCACTGCATCTGAAAACACTCCCCCCAAAATAAAAACCTGATAAAACCACTCCTCAGTATCTTTATCACCGTGTAATCACCATCATGTAAAATGTGTCACCACCTCTAACAGCCTCCTCAGCCTGTGTGGTGGGGTATTGAACAGCCTGTTGACCTTGGCCAAGGTCACTGCCATCGAGTGAAAAGCAGCTGTAGTGGAGTAAAGTGTTGCTCTGGTATTGAGTTCATCACCTATTTGATTCAGTGAGGAGAAAACCTCCAGTCACCTTCACTCTACTCAATCATATCCTCCCCCTCGGCTCACTATAATACGCACCAATCCTCAGCGTATTAGAGTGCCTTCACCTATTTCCTCCCGGCTTATTTTTTTCTTTTTCTTGTGCCTCTTTTTCGGTCTGACCCTTTACACTCTCACTTGTAATGATGGTCATCTAAGTCTATTTTACTGTTGTCCTTTGTCACTCTGGGTAATAGCAGCAGTTGACCTACACTCATCCCTGCTTACAAACAAGCCTCCCATGTAGGGCTGCAACTAAGGTTTCTGAATTAATCTCCCACTTGTATTTTGGAATCACTGGTTGTTTGTTTAGTCAATAAAATATGACGGAAAAAAAGCCCATCTTAATTTCAAGTCAAAGTTAATATTGAATTGCAGCAGTTTGAAAAAATAATCCCCCAAATATTTAGTTTACAGTGATATTAGACAAATATTTTGCTTGATTAATGTCTTAGAGCTGAAAGACATTAATTGATTAAAGGATTGAAGGAAAATTATTTACCAACTAATTTGATTATTGATCAATAATGTGGTAATTTTTCAAGTAAAAATGAAAAAAAAAATCTGGTTTAAATGCCTCAAATGTTAAGATTTGTTTATGTTTTTTGCCATATGTGATGGTAAACTGATTTTTAGATTTGCTCTGAGAGATTAAAATAGGGATTTTCACTATTTTATACACAAAACAATTAATCAAGGGAATAATCAATGATGAAAATAATCATTAGTTGCAGCCCTAGATGTATAGTGATTATCAAAAGTGCTCTTGATTAAATTTCTGTTGCTCAACTAATCGATTAATCAACACTGATTCATCAAAACATCCAAGAAAACACTATTTTTTGGGGGGGTTGTCTTTTTTTTTGATACTTGTGACTAAAGGTTTGGTTGAATATTGTGGGAATGGGTGGGATGACACATAAAATGGCGGGGTTTGCATGTTCTGCATTTTGGTGAATTTTTACACACCAATTTTGATTATTGATCAATAATTTGGTCATTTTTCAAGTAAAAATTAAAGAAAATCTGGTTTAAATGCCTCAAATGTTAAGATTTGTTTATTTTCTTTGCCATGTATGATGGTAAACTTATTTTTAGATTTGCTCTGAGAGATTAAAACAGGGATTTTTCACTATTTTCAGACATTTTATACACAAAATGATTAACCAAGAAAATAATCAATGATGAAAATAATCATGAGTCGCAGCACTAGATGCATCCTGATTATCAAAAGTGCTGTTAATTCAATTTCTTTTGCTCAACTAATCAATTTATCAACATATTGATTCATCAAAACATCCAAGAAAACAATTTTTGGGAGGTTTTTGTCTTTTCTTTTTCTTCTTTTGATCAAGGGTGTAGGTTTGGTTTGAATATTGTGGGGGTGGTTGGGACGACACACATATAATTTGTCCAATTTGTCCCTTTTCTGCATAAATTTATGCTGTAAAGTCTTTAATTTTGTCAAAGTAAAAGTCTTATGCTACTTTTATGTTTTTATTGGGGGACAAATACACATGTTCTAAATATTGCGGGGACGTGTCCCATGCGTCCCCGCAATATTACGCCTATGCTTTTTTAAAAAAAATGTATGTTATCAAGTGTTTGGTTTTTTTTCCCCAAAAGGTATCATCATCAGTATTGGATCTTTTAGTTTTGACCTAGTCTCCCATTATGAGTTGGGGGAAAAAGGGAGATGCTGTAGGAGGGAGAGGGGGGAGGTGGAAGTGTGTGTGTGTGGTTAGAGGTGAGATCAGATAGAGGGTTTAAGATTCGGTCCATCCATCCTTCAGTCCTCCCAGACTTGAAGTGGGCCGGCAGACAAACTGATCATTGTTATTCATCTAACGAAGCTTTTTTCCACTCCAGCTCCAATCAAGGTAACAGGACCAATTGAATTATTATCACACTTACACAGGAGTCTTTAATTAGCTGGCTCTTTGTAAACAAAATGATTGTAAGGGAGAATCCTTGTAAGTGATTAGTTGAATTAGATGTGAAATTCGTCTGCTTTTAAAAAAGTCCCCTCTCCGTCGACCCCTCGTGCTTGACTGGCATGATGATTTAAACTTATTGTTTTTAATTGTAGCATTCAGAGTGATTCCGTCTGTCATTAGATTGATGGGGGATATAGTTTTGCATGTTCAGGCACTTAGCCGAGGCTCTTATCCAGTAGAACAAGCTTCAATTTGTAGTTAAGCAACAAAACAGCCAATATAAAGGGAGGAATACAAATGTCAGAGGCAAAGTTTGGATAAAATTGCAGAGAAAACATAACATTTTACTCTTATTTGTGTGCAATCCTGTTTCAGCATGATTGCACTTTTATTGTCTCATGTTTTAATTAGATCTTTGTTCAGGCCTTTTGCAAGCAGAACCTGTTATTGTCTAAAAGTAGAATGTCTTTGGCTCAGCAGCTATCCTAGTTCCCTGATAATGTCCCTGTGACCCTGCAATGATCATGTGTGAGTGCATTGCTGCATGGGAAAAGGAAATAAAATAAGAGCTGAGGGGAAGCATCGTTTTTTTTGTTGCTCCAAGATAAGAGGATATTACAGCTCGTGGAAGAGGGCTTATAGGAGAGGAGACATCATTCAGTGGGGGAAAAGGGTTATGTGAAGTACTTCTTGAAGAGATTAGTTTTCAGCCTTCCAGGGAAGATGGTGGGTGCCTCTGCTGCTCTGAATCGCCCGAGAAGGTCATTGTGTCTGTGGGTGGACGATGTGTGTGTGTTTATGGGATGAAATTATAGGGAAATATAGACAATTCTAAACAGTGTCTGAAGGGAAAGTGATGCTTTCACATATTTACATTACTGCAAAGGAGCCTGATTTGCTTTAATCGCAAATTGGCTATTAAATGAGTAAATGTAATTTCAAGCATATTATGAGCTGACAGGGATCAATAAACCTTATTTTTATTTACAATTAAGTTGATATTGATGCAGTCTGAAGGTCTGGGCTCTTTGTTCTAAGCTTAGATTTGTCATTAAATTAATCCGTGTGGAGATGATTTAATTTTATAAGTGATATTGAGTGCAGAAGTTGCTGTAATCAGTTACATCTGCGCTCTGTTGTGATGGCTAATTTAACTCCACATGACAGCTAATTAATATTTCTCTTAAGCTGCTTTTTTTCTCCCCCTCTCGCCTCTCTAACTTCACTCCGATGGTGATCACAGTGATGAAGATACTGAGTGGTTTCATCTGTTTTTATTTTGTGGCGTGTTCTCAGATGCAGTGCAGCTGCAGCTCTGCGGCAGGACACCTTTCATCGCCTTACTGGAGTAGAAGTAAGTGTGTTCATGCTCCTTATTCGTCTCAGTTACATGCGTGTGGGTGTGCGTGGGTTGTCACTCGTGTGGGAGAGCTTTCATATTTATGTAAGAGTTATAATATATTCATGCTTTGCAGTGTGTATGTCAGCCCGTGGCACGATGGCATGATAAAAATAGAGAGAATCCTGAAAAACAAAGCAACAGACAACATGTTATACCTGACAAATGATGCAGGCCACCTCCTGACCAATCAGGAACCACTGCTGGTAGGTGGGCTGTTTGAACTGTCATCTTTGGCGCCCCCTGTGGCGAATCACAGGAATTTTAATTTACTTTGAATTACACAAGCTAAAATTGAAGGTGTGGTGTCCACTACGGAGAACATCAATACATTTTGTTTATTTCATGTGATCACAAAATTAGTAATTTTGTTGACATTACAAAATTATTCTTGGTACTCAATTTTTTTTTTAACTTCAACGTAAGAGATAATATGATCCTAGCCAGAGGCAGATTTAGGATTGTAGGACATCTGGGGCTTAGCCCAGATGGTGAATGAAATGCGCGGGTGTCAGCACGCGCGAAAAATTGGTGCTTTTGTTTTTTGCTGCAAGTTTGCTATCTTTCATTTTCATCTTAACACAACGTATAGCCAGCTAACGTTAGCAAAACAGCAAAGTAACATCGTCAGTCACCTTTCAGATAAGATTCACTAACCTGAGACAACTCTCGGCGCCGGCTTTGAATTAAAAAACTTCAGAGTATCCATATTCTTCTTTCTTCTTTCGTCTTTCGTCTTTCTCCTTCTTCTTCAGCATCCTGGTACTCGCCGTTACAATCAGAAGTGCTCCGCTTTCACCCACGGTCATGGAAAGAAAATGTTACCCTGGAGAGTAATAAACAAGGAAACGCTTCAGGGCAGGCTACACAGTACACAGGCTACTTTCCCGCAGCTGCTGCCTCTCTGTTGGACTCCGGTACTGCGCGTTACTCACAAGACTTTTTTTTTTTCCCAAAGTAAAATTCACATTCGGGGCTTTTCAGAAAACATCCGGGGCTTGAGCCCAAGTAGCCACCCCCTAGCCCCGCCCCTGATCCAAGCTAGTGGCGGAAGAAGTATTCAGACTAAAAATCACTGTGCACTCCACTACAAGTACTCTAGTAAAAGTATGGTTGCCGACTGCTGGGTTGCGGTCCAAAATGGGTCGTTAGTCCATTCTGAATGGACTGCAAGTGACCCGTGAATGTGTCAAGTTTGTAAAAAACACACTGTATTTTGAAGTACAATGAAAATACAGCACAGAGCTTTTATTTTGAAGTGCTGTTTCCTGCTGTAGATTGAGTGAATAACAGATAGATACTCAACAGAGACAGCAAACTAGCTCAGAGACATGGCCAACGCAAGTATGAGGCTGAATATTTTAGACTGTGCGGACCTTTAACTAATGACTAAGGACAAATCTGGACCCCGTGGCTGGACCAGTTGGGAACCACTGTTTTTTAAGATCATCAAATGTGTGTAGCGTCGCTCCCTGTGAGAGCAATGTATCTCTAAAAAGTTGACATTTCATGAGCTTAAATAAACAGCCTGTTTTTTTAAATAGGGTTTTTAAAAGTTTGTTTATCTTTAGAAGTAAGAGAATTTTAAAACACATAAAGGGACACTTCATCTTTCAGTTTATCACAAACATTCAAAATCAACATATCTGGAAATACAGGGTTTTCACTGGGCAGGGAGGGGATGCAAAATAGTAAAAGTAAACTGAGAAAGAGAAGGGTGTGAGGTGCATACACTCCATGAACTTGTATATAAATGTCGTGTCTAAACAAAGAATTTACAGATATCTGTTATGCTGTGAGAAAATGTAAACCTTGGTAACAATAATTATACCGTGAACTCAACATAATGAGCTCAAATTGTTTTCTCATAATGAAGGAGTGATGAGTTTGTGCTCACAGGAAAAACAAATCTTCATGATCACGAGAAAAGATAATGTAAGAAATAATTACACGTACTCTGTGTCCTCTCAGGCCCGAGATAAAGTTTTGCATATAAATTCTAACTCTAGAGTGGTGAGTGTTTCCCGTGTTTTGTCAGCATTCAATTAATGTTGTACAGACGAATTAAGAAGTGAATGAATAAGATAAACAATCGGTGTAGAATAAGGATGCAGGACTCTTTGCACATGACATGAGCCTCCTAAGAGCTCAAGCCAGTGCAGACAGGACATCAGAGGAAGGATCTGGAGTGATGAAATCTGGAGCACATGGTTATATAGGAGCTTTTTAGTAAGGCACAATAATTACTGTTTTGACATAAAGCTTCATCAGAGTGCACTGATGTATAGTTTGCTCTGATGGAGACATTCAGACAAGTGAAACTACTACATACATACTTCAGTGACAAACTTCCACTTGTCTGTATATGACATATATATCAAGTGGCTGTGGCATGGGGAGGTGGAGGGAACGGTGGATGGCGTGACACTGCGGCTAGACAGCTGCCAAGCTGTAGATCGCTGTTCAAGAGACATTGGTGGCATTTCCAGTGACGATTGTGCCACCAAAAGTTTGTATTTTAGGCCAAAACACTGTGTTTTTCTAATGATAACCAAATGTATTTTGTGCCTGAACATTTAACCACAGCATTGTTGGAAAGTAAAGACATATCCATAGTTGGCACAAACGTACCATTCCAACATTTATTCTGGCGATTGGGCTGTGCATAACTACACTATGCTGATGAATCCCCGAGACAAGCTACTCAGCTGACACACAAATTAATAATTGAAACTACCAGCAGGGCTTATCAATACCACATTACTTCAGCTCCTCAGGTGGCACGTCAGTGACTTCCCAGTCATTTACAGGACTTCCTCATGTCTCTCCAGCAGTGCTCTTCCCTGACTGGGCCTACAAGCCAGCATGGTCGCCCGGCTCCAGACAGGTCCAGCTGTGGCACTTCCTGCTGGAGCTGCTGGGGCGTGGCGAGGGCGGGGCCATCGGCTGGGGAGGGGAGTGGGGCGAGTTCGTCATCCGGGACCCCGAGAGGCTGGCCAGGCTGTGGGGGGAGAGGAAGGGCAAACCACACATGAACTACGACAAGCTCAGCCGGGCGCTCAGGTGCTAGACACAAGTCGACGTATTCATTCTGACACATACACACACACACAGAGTGCTTTAACTGTGAATGTGCGTAATCCTCCCTCTCTGTGCAGCTTCTCCCTCAGGCTGCTGCTGTAAATAAAATGTTCTCCTCGCCAACATATGTTGTCAAATTAAAATTTAAAATTTAAAATGCCCACAGATGTAACACATGCCATTTGAGAAGCATCTGAAGTGCCCTGCAGGATCATGAGGGTATACTATAGACATATTGTACTCTTACAGCCTGGCGTAAACACACCCACCCACACATCTACACACACATCTACACACACACACACACACACACACACACCAGTACAGTCAGAATGTAGTCTTACACTGAAAACATTTTACTTCCAGATACTACTACAACAAACGCATCCTGCACAAGACCAAAGGGAAAAGATTCACCTACAAGTTCAACTTCAGCAAACTCATCCTGGTCAACTACCCAGGATACCCGCCGCCACCACCCGGCCATCAGGTCATCACCACGTCTTTACATCTCATCTCACGACTTAAAGGACTTCACTGTTTATTAGAAAAGCTTCTGAATTACATTACTTTTTATTTTAAATGATTAAAAAAAGCAACTCTTTTGTCTCTAGGAGGCACCTGTAGTTTTATATCTCATCATATAAGCTGTAATTTGATCAGTTTCCCAAAACATGGGTGTCGTCCTTTAAGAAGAGTTTTATTCCAAAAACACTTTAAGTAGAAATAATAACCTTAACAGTATTATTCAGTAAAAATGGGCCGACTTTAATAGAAACAATTACTTCAACTTTATCATTTAATATAAAACCGGCTGACTTGAATAGAAATCATTACTGAAACTTTATCATTTAATATAAAACTGCCTGACTGGCTGATCCTCGAATGTGGAGGGGAGTCAGTGTGTTACAGTTCTATCATATTCACAGGCATGCTGAGGGCTTAGGTTACCTACTGTCCTTTAGAAAGCACCATCATTTATAATTAAAGTAGAAAAGCGCTGTAGAAGTGCAGTCTATTTAAAAAAATGTACCATTCGTTTTAGTAAATTGAAATTCCAGGTTGGAATAAGACTCTTAATATCATTTATTGTAATTAAGTTTTTATTATATTTCAATTCTAAATGAAGCCACCAGTGTGTGAACCTTCAGAAACACCTTATTGCTATCAGGTTTATTAATGTCTTCATTACCTTAAGTGTTTGTTTAACCTCTCTTCCTCCTCTCAGCTAAATCAGCTTTGATCTGCAGTGTACCTAATAAGTCAGTAATAGATCCCTGGTGTTCCTGATGTTTTGTGCACTGACTGTATTGTATGAAAAGACCCATGTTCCCATTTCAACCATCCCCCCCATCTCATCCTCCATTCATCCATCCTCCAGCTGCAGAGCGGCCCTCTTCCCTTTCCTCTCCCCCCCGCTGACAGCGGTCTACCTCTGTGTGGAGGAGCAGGGTCGGTGATGGACAGAGGTAAGAACACAGCCGTCAGTGATTCCCCTGTGCAGCAGCAGGTGCGTCTACAGGGCCCAAACACGGCTCGCAGCGTGTCTGCTAATATTGGCAAAGGCATTCATCCTGTTTTTATTGTCCCTGTGTTTATTCTGGCTGTAGACTGAGAGTGAAGGCGAGCACCAAAGTGTTTTTGCTCGGGGGAAAAAAACCCCAGACACTGGATCTTAGAATGACAAGATTAGGTGTTGTTCTGTACTTTTCTTATTGGCAGCAAATCCCATGAAAATACCAATATGTTGGTCCTTACTGTGGCTCTCTGCTCCGAGCCCCGTGTTTCTACAGAAGATGTGATGCTAAAAAATGTCTCCTGAAGTTTAAGGTTTGGCTTTATAGTCATTATACAAGGCGTGGTTGCACAATGAAATGCACTTGTAGCCCCCTCAACACTACGTACACAAAAAATATATATAAACAAATATTTAAATATTTAAATTAGAGTAGAATAAAACAAAATAGAAAATTATATAAAATTAGCACTAGAGGGAGAAATAAAAATATTTTAGATGAAGAAAAATCAAAAATATCATAAATATGGAATTTCTATAAATACTTCTGCTGCTAATAATAATAATAATAATAATAATAATACAAACCTGCATACACAAACTGATGCACAATAACTTCCCAAAACAGCTGGGCACTGTAGTTTTTTAGCAAACGTCACTCAAGTAGAAGGAAATTGTATATTTTTGGGGGACTATTTTCAGTCGCGGATTGATACACATTTAGTTTTCAAGTGAGTCTTTACAGCAACAGTATGTATTTATGTTCCCGTTAATGGAGGGATGTGTCACCCTGTGCAATAGTGTGCCTCACTGATGTGTTTTTAGCAGTGTTGGGACAACGATGGGGCTCTGTGGCACCGAGGAAAAAGATGAATAAAGCTTTTCCTGCACAGACAGTACTTGTTATTGGAGCAGCTCATTGTTGTTCTTTTAGTGTCTTTATGAAGTATTAGCTGGAGATCAGAATGCTTTTCATCTACCTTATATCACATCTTTATCCTTCTTCATATTCATACAGTTAGGTTTCACTTAAAAGCCTGTGTGCTGATTTCATAAGCTGAAGTTTCTTTTAGTTCAAGGCACGAGGAACTTGCTTTTACACCGTGTCTTACATGTATAATTCTTTCTATTTCAAGGTGGAACATGAAGTGTGTGGCTGGAAATAATGCAAGGATGCAGTTCAAGCTTGACCTCGAAGACAAATTCCAGTGGTTTTTAAAATGAATAAATTCTGTGATATTTTTTTAAGAGTCAACACCAAAAAAAAAAACCTTCTCCACACCTTGAAAATTGTAAAACTGTAGGTGTATTATTTAATATTTGTTGAGTCAATGGTAGGAATCCCCTCAATTAAATACTACAAGTACTACTGTACCATTAAAATGTTTTGTCTTTTGACAAAAAAAATCTTAACTCAAAGTCCCCTTATTTGTGCTTTCGAACCAGTTTCACAGTCTTCCTCTGCAGAGCGTTTGTTCAGTTGCCATGACAGTAGCAAAGTTTAAACCTTAAGAAAAAGCTTCAAGGTGAAGCTTGAGTTAAGCTCTTTCTCTTTTGTCAAACTATCGAGGTCAAGAATGAACTTTCATGCTTTCAACTTCTTTTTACAATTGTATTACTTTGCCATAAAATATATATATGTGTGTAGAGACAGTTTCCATTCTGCTGTGACATTAAAGCCTGTTCAGTGCCTTAAGTTCTGTCTGGAAAATAGGTTTGTCATATGAATGTATGGCTGTGAATAAACTGATATGTGTCTGAGCTCCTGTCGTCTTTGGGGACCAATCCTTCTGACACAACTCTCTTTGTGTTTCCTGACAGCAGTCCAGCCTGTGCCTCACCCCTTCTTGCTCCCGTGCTGCCTCCCTAAGCCCCTCCCGACGCCCCGGGCTCTCCACGGCCACTTCCCCTTCATCTCCGCCCCTGCTCGCCCGGGAGCCAACCTGAGGGAGTCAAGCCTCCCACCTCTCCCATTGGCCCTCCACGTCAGCGCCAACGGCTGGCCACACAAGAGCCCTGCAGGGTGGCATCTTGACCACAACATTCGGAGCCTGTTTGGAGGAGCGAAGCAGACTGATAGTCAAGGAGAGGAGAGGACAGCGGGGAGTGTTGCACAGATGGGGGAGAGACAGTGAGGAAGAGGAATAAACTACAACAGATGGACTGCTCTGCTTCCTCAAATCTCTCAAATACACTCTTTTTTTTAGCTCATTGTACAGTAGTTTATTATTCATTTTATTTATAAACTTGGACCATGATGTGTGTTTATGTGTGTGTTTTCTTTTTTTTGATAAAAATACTGCGGAGGCCACTTTTCTTCTGTCACAGCACAGTAGGGGAACTGCTCTTGTACACAATTAACGACATGGTACTTGCGTTTGAGTAAATAAAGCAGTGCACTCAACTTACATTATTCAGCTGTTTGTCTTGCATTCGCTCTTCTGCTTCATGAAAATAATAAGAGCTGCATAAATGATGCATTCAAAAAGGCACTGTGAAATTTTCATGAAAGGAGCTTTCATGTCTTCTTTGCAGCATCAGGACCAGCCGCTGGTGTCTGTAGTGAACCCTCCGGCGCAGCAGGGGGCGGTAGCATCTTTGATACCTCCAAAACTTTTAACAACACAGCTTTTCCCGGGAGAGTCGGAGCTGAGATGTGTAAAAATATTAGGAGGTGTCACTCTGTTGATATTTCCGGGTATCCTAAATCGAAGTTTGTACTGTGAAAACTGCAAAATATGGTTTACTTTTACACGTTTATTGTTAAAGTCAGATCTTTTTCTTTCAAATAAACATATTTATATCTTAACACATCCATGTTTTTGTAGGCTATTTTAGGTTTTACCACGACTTTTTGTGCACCACATCCTTCATACCACTATGCTATCTTCCATTACACACACTTAATATAATGATCTTCCTTATTTACAATTCTGTAGGCTATTTGACACTATTTGTCGAAGCTAATAAGTTTTACTTCCCCTTATTTCACTGTGCTAAGACAATCTAGCAACACTAGACAAAAATCCAAATGGAAATCCTTTATTCTCATCACCAAGAAAACAGACTGGAAAACGCTAACGAGTGACTCCACTTGTCATTTAGAAGATCTTCGGCTGAGATGTCATTTTGGCGCCGAATATTTTAAGTATTTCGTCTGTATGTAGCGCGGGAGTTGGTGTTTTCGTGTGTGTATGTTGGACTCTGTGCTGTAATTTTACCATAAGTCTTAATTTAGTGTCTAACTCAGGTGAAATAAGAGTTTGAAGGCAACATGCAGCGGAGCATCGCGTGAGTATGAAGCTGATATCGAGGAGTGGTTTCTGTTTAGCTTGCTCTTGGTGGGAGCGTTAGCTTGAATCTGTAGTAGCAATAACTAACCTACGAGCTAGTTAAGTGTATTGAGAGTTGTGTTTGGCGGTTTTAAAGTGTCTACAGGAGTGTAGCCTTTGCTGCATTTGAGTGTTAAGTACGTTGTCTGTGAATTAGCGGTAGCATAAATTAGTCTGAAGCAGAGGATACAGAAACTCTTGTCGTGTGTACGTAACGTTGCTGTGTCTGTGAGATAAACCAGAACCGTTAGCGTATTTGTTTTAACACAAGAAACAACTTTAAGAAGAGACAGGTGAAAATGCAACACATTACTAGCTACGCGAGGCTAGCTAACTGCTAAGTTAAGTTAGCAAGATAGCAATTAGCTAACGTGACGCACTTAACGTTTCCTCAGTAACGTACTAACTGCTCTTTAACTCGAAGCCTGCTAACCCAAAGTTACACACACAGTTACACACTCATTGGCAAAAAACACTGTTTTATTATTACTTTAGTTCACACTGACGATAAGCATGCTAACGCCTATCTGGCTTCAATTGTTCCTCTTCCATCATCAGATCCTTTTTTCAGCCCAAGTGCAAGGACAAGGATGTTCAGAAGAAATCAGCAGATGAACCACTGAAAAAGTAAGATTTTCTTTCCAGTCACATATAATGGGAGGTTATTGTCGTGCAAGGGTTTGTTTACTACGCCCATGTGATTGAGAGATGCACATCCTGAGAGCTCCATCCTGTAGCAGTGAAAGTTGCTGTCAGATGAGATCCTGTCTGTGTGCATTGGATGTGCAGCTGCTGCCACTCTGATACAGATCTCCCTTCATGACTGAACCCATTGATTATGTTGTTTTGTTTATACTTGCTCATATTTTAGGAACTGAGAACTCTTTGTGGAAGGATTATGCCTCTTATTACTCGTGTCAGATTAGCAAAAGAGCAGAGATATCATTGTCTCTGTAAACACTTAAAAAGTACCTGCATTTGTGCCAAGACAGAACAGCCAAATATGGGTGGGAAGACTATCTCACACATCCATAAACCATATCAGCGCATCGGCTTAATTTTCAAACACACTTTTTCATGTTGAAGCTCCACCGACAGCTTGAATGTGAGCAATTATTTTTGAATCACTGCGAATCATAGATCTTTGTTGCTTGGTAAAACTTTTTGTAGGAGTTAATCTAAAGAGATGATAACTTCTGTTTCTGATCTCCGAGCTGCTTTGATGATAGTGTTCATTATCTCCAGACTGTATCATCTTTAAAGTCTTAAAACCCTCTTTAATACTCTTTATGTAATGATCTTTTCATCATTGCTTTGACCTCCCTTTTATGACTCCTGCCTTGATTTTATACGTCTCGGCTGTATTATACCGCTTTCGCTGTTGACTCGATCTTCTCTAGAATACTTAATATAGCATTTTGTGGCTGTGCTTTTCAGCAGCACCATATGAATGAGGCTTATGGCTTTAATGTATTTAAATTACATGGTGCCTTAACTGTGTGTCTATGCTTGTCTCCTAGGCCTGTCAAAAGCCCCCTCAAGGTGCAGAACGGTGTCCAGGAGACTGATTCACCCATCAAGAAGGTTGCCAAACGCAGCCGTCAGATCCTGGACAGCGACGATGAGGAGGCTCCGGTCGTTAAAGAGCAAATTGTTACCAAGGGACAAGGAGACAAAGAAGCGCATGGTAAAATAGAAAAGGTAAAGGCGATTTACTTTTCCTAATGTGGACATCAGAGTCTCTTTGAATCATTAAATCAAACGCACAACTGGAATTTCTGCGACATTGTGCGAGAACAGATTGATGGGATGTCATTAGCTGTTTTCTCATATGGACTCTGGACATAAGCTGGAGTTGCTCTTTTACACATGTGGCACACATCAGGTCGTCCTTGTCAGACGCTTTCTCACTGTCCGGAAATACTCCGTTTGGTTTTGTGAGGCTTGCAGGAGGCAGGACGTGACGCAAACACTATGCTGCGGAAATTGCAGGATTTTGTTTACGTAGCTGGCTCGTCATTTTGTCATACAAACAACCGAGTCTCTTGCCATTTCTTGACTTTGTCTGACGGTCTCATCGTCTGTTGTTACCAGCATAGTTCCTTCCTGTTAGACATTTTACTTTGAGTCTTAATTTAAATGACCCCTCTTTTTCACCCTTGGATGTTTGTATTCTTCTGCATTTGCGCCAGTTACATGATAAAAACGTCATTCACACTGTACATTGACCTGTTCTGTTCACACATGGACGCAATCAACATCACATGGACTTTGTATTAGGGTGCTAGCAGGGTGAAGTCCGTTAAATGTCTGGTCCAGCTGATTTGGACGTTTGGGTTCTCACATACAACTCCTCCAGGTAATGTCTAGATAAATCCAGGGTTGCAATACATGTTGGAAAGTGTTCATTGTGCAAACATACTGTTATATAATGGATATCTGATGTTATACATATAGGAGGTGAGTGACCTCTTGGCTTCCCCTGTTGTTGTACAGTCTGAAAGTCACTGAAACTTTTATGTAATCATTAAATGTTCTAAATCTACCTTGAACCCACACAAGCTGAATCTAATAAGACTGTTAGAGCTGGTGTGGGCGTTTCAGTGCCTGTTGTTTATTCAGTGGTGGGAAAAAACACTGTTGCACAAAGACACAGTAATTGTATGGTGAATCACCATGTTGAATGCATTTGTCAATAAGCCACATAATGAAAAGACCTGATTATTGGCTTTGGCTGTCACTCAACCACCTGTTGTTTGATAAACACTTCTCTTAACTGCCCCATTCATTATGTTGGTAATATGTCCGTAATTATTCATTATGTGTTCTTTTGGGTGAAGAGAATGTGATGGATTCGTGGTGTTTGTCAGCGTGACCCACCCCGCATCACTTTCATGTGGTTCCAATTATTGAAAATGTTTTGTGACGAGGTACTAATACCTGCACTCCTGCAGCGTTGGCCATAGAGCACCTCCACCGGGGATAAATGTAGGGCAGCAAGTAATGATTATTTTCATCACTGATTAATTTTTTTGTCTATAAAATGTCACACAGACGTCTATCACAAGTAGGGGACGGCATAATTGCAAAATGTTCCGGGTCAGTAACTACAAATAGAGGACAGGGTTCGCACAAGGTCCTTGAAGGCCTTTTTAAGCCCCTTTTTTAACAAAGTGCTTAAAAAGTCCTTGAAATTTAAATGAACCACATTCTGCAGTCTTTTCTTTTGACCAAAATTTTGTTGATTGAGTCATTATAATGAAATTGCTCACAATTAGAAATTTGTTAACCTTTTTCTTTTCTTAGTTCTGACACATCACTGACCGCGGCATGCTCTCCTTTCTTATTCGCATTTATAACGTCCTGCTCGACATTGTAGCTCATTTTTACTCAGCTCCACTCGTTAAGTCCTGGCAAAACCAGAAGGCCTATGTTGGCATGGTACAGCTTAACATAACTTATCATAATAAACCAGCTTTTCACTCAGTTCAATTTGTTTTCCCTAATGGCACCACCGAAAACACAAATTGAAACTTAAGTTACAGCTGGCATCGTTTTCTTATGCTGTAAATTGTTGTATTTTAGAAATTATTTTTCTGTTCCTCATAGCGTGGACTCCTTTTTGTAACAAGTTGACAGTTCTGTCTGATATTCGCCATCTGCAGTGGGGTCTGTCCCTCTCCTCTTGTGATGTGTGCAGGCAGTCAGGGGGACATCGCTCTCGGAGTTTGTTTATTTTGACGCTTTTTCTCTGAAACTTTCTCTGAAGTGGAACTTTTCAAAGCACAAGAATCTGGTGCAGTGCAGTAGCATAAGCATCATAGCTCTCATGCCATTCAGTGATGCCTATAAAGAATGTGATAAGTAACCCTTCTCTAAAAAGAGAGACATCGATCACATCACTTATTTATGTTTAATTAAAAATTATATTTGAAAATTAATTAGTGGCTTTGAGTAAAGTGAAAAAACAGTGCTTGAAAAAGTATTTGAAAGTCTTTTGATAATGTCTGTATGAACCCTGAGACGAGACGTGGAAGGCCTAATCACAAGTTTCTAGATCCAGGCAGAGAGAATGTAACTTAGAGGTGTAAAGCATTAGAAATCCCTACATTTGGGTTAAGATTTGCGGCGGAACATCACTTACATTAAAGGTTCTTGGAGAAGGGAAGTAGTCTGAAGGGGTCAGAACTCCAGTAACACTTGCTTGGCAGTGTTCGCCAACCTTTTTTTGTCAAGAAAAGCTCAGAAAAAGGCCCAAGTCACCCTTCATGAGAGCTACCAATGGATTTTAAAATAGATGTTGTTAAACAGTATTAGTTATATAGAAGTGGAACTCTGTTACAATATTTGTCATGTAAGTAAGTGATCAGGTAGATGTTGATGCTTACTTTATTTCAGTGTTGGTAAGGTTTGCATTGTACTACTACTACTTTGAGTGGCAGAAATGGCGCCATTTATCCATCTTACCTACTGTATGTTAGTGGAAGAGGTATTCTATAGTGGTTTATCGGCTATTGTGTAAAAAAATAAATACACTAAAAATCAGCATAACTGCAGTCTGTAATTATATCTGTTTATTTTTAGCTTAAACACAAATGTGTGGATCTATATTTTTACCAAATGTATTTTTCAATTAGCTGTTTTAGTTGTTTGTAATCTTCCCATGCACCCCTGGGTTGTATGTACCCATGGTTGGGAATCACTGGTACGAAGAACAATGTCATTGTGAGACCCGCCAACACGTTTCTGCATGTAACCTTCATCAGGGTCATCCTCATCAGTAATGCCGGAGTTATGACCCCCTCAGCTCAAGCTATGTATATTATCCAGCCTTTGTCATAGTGCTCAGGGGGAGCCGCATAGCTATTAACAGATTGTGGATATTTTAGTTCATGCAAGAACAACGTTCCAATGATGATTAATTGGGACTGTTGAGACATTTGCAGGCCTCAACGCTGACTTTTAGCAGCGGTCTGCCTGCAAAAACATTCCCTGCATCCTCTGATTTTTTTTTTTTTTTTTGTCTTTTCTGCCTAGCAGCCCTCCCCAAACGTTGCGCTTCATTGAACAACAAACTTGTTTCCTCACTGATGGAGGTGTGTGTCATTCAGACTTTGCAGTGTTGTTTTCCAACACTTGCTGAGATGCCTTACCTTGTAGATTTTGTCGAGGTTTCTGCTTTTCTGTATTTTGTTTGCTGCTCCTCCACGTTGACAGGCTGCTGTTTTGCTTCTTATATAAGTCAAACAAACAAATTCTCCCTCTTTTTTTCCATTTATATCAAATTTAAAACGTGAATACTCTTATTTGACTTAGCAGAGGATGCCACATTGAGGATGAGTCGCACAAACAGTCCACAGTGATCCAGATCATATTTTTTTGGACAGCTGGACAAGTGTTATCACTTTGTGGCATTTCAGTGTTAGCTGCAGATGGAAACAGTCAAAATGTCGATGTAATTTAAAAAAAAGAATTTAACCTCAACTCAAAACTGCGATCTGCAGTGATTCTAGCCACTAAAACTTTTGTTTACTCTGCCTCTCACAGTCATAATGATTACCAATACCAGCTCTACTTTGCTTTTTTTTCCCCAGAAGGATGATGTCTTCAAGGCAGTTCCCACCCCTATGTCTCCTCCACCGGCCCCAGCCACCCCTGTGACCCCCGCCACTCCAGCCACTCCGGCCACTCCGGCCTCTTCAGCTTCACCTGGTACCCCCGGCACACCAAACTCCATCTCCCCCTCTGGGATTGTTAAGCGCAAGACTGGTCAGTATCAGTTCAGATTTGATCTGTTCTTTCTGTGTGTTTTCCACTTGACTCTAAATGTGTGGTTCTCAACTTTTCCTCCGAAGTTGCAGCATTTCTCGAACTTTGACACCAGCTGAGGATTGATAGTTTTTTTGCCTCGAGCTATTTTACTTGATTACTTATTAGCAGGGGCCTAATGGCTCCAAATACTCATTATTTTACAATGAGGGGGAAAAACAAGACATTTATCACGAGCTGAATGCATGAGAGGTTTGTTCACCAGACACAGCTAAGTACGCTTTCCACTCTCTTGTATCATTTATCACTTGAGTCTTGGGAAGGGTCTCAACCTGAAGACTGACAACCAGTGGACTAGATTTTGTTGCATTGTCATTTATCTCATCTGCTGAACCACGACCACACACCCATCAAGCCTATATTATTATTTTTCTGCATGTGTTTGCATTGTGATAATGTTATTATTGCTGCGTTGTATCATTGCGATGTGTCATTTCTGCTGACTGAACTTTAATGAAACCAGCAGAGCAAGTCGTGTTATTATTGGAGCTGATTGTCGATCTTTATTTGGTGCCTTTCTGGTTTGCGGGCTTTGCTAACTTTCTTGGGGGGAAAAACAAAACATGAACATGTAGTGATAATTATGCAGTGTGTACATGACGGCTTTAACATTTCACACGTGCAAGATAAGAGTGGAAGAATGCTGCTTCGGCTGTTTTCCTGCCATACATGTTCATTATCTGTGAATTTTAAATACGATGCATGTGTTACTATCCGCATTTAACATAAAATAGAATCACCGAGTGATTTTAAGTGGCTCTTTGTACTCTCTGTACTTTTCATGTCACACCAGGAATGTAGGATTTGAATAGAGAATTTAAGCTACTTAGTGCTACACAGATTTCTAGTATCGCAGCTTTGTTTTCATTTGGGGAGAAACTCCTTTTCTCACTTTGTTTCCTTCATCCTACTTTTGCAGCAGGGAAGTGGCTCATTCTCTTTTCATCATCCCCATTCTCTTTGTGTTTGATGACTGCAGTGTTTGCTTTCAGCAGTGGTGCGTTGCCACAGTCAGAGCCCTGCCACCATCACCACTGGAGAAAACATCACATTAAAGCAATTCTAATTTGACCAGAAATTGCATTCTTAATGTCCTGGGTTAATGCTTTCATTATAATATCTAGAAGAAAAACATCAGCGGTGCTACCTGTGCTAGAACCCTAACAAGGACCAAAACAGCTGCGGATGTGGAACCAAAACTAAAATTACCCTGGAGCACCACCGCTGCATAAAATTACAGAGGAAATTACACTGGAACCTTAAGCTGCTGTGCTGCATAATATCTTTCAGGATGGAATTAGTGTTTTCATTAGCAAAGTACGTATCTTTGATTCTCTTTTTTTTCTGTTGCCCTACATCTGCGGTAAGAGAGCAGACTCGTCCTGTTTTCATCTCCACATCCTCTTTCTGTTTGATCACGGCGTGATTTCAGTTGGGATGCCTCTCACTTCCTCTTTTTTTTCCCCCTACCCTCCTCCTTTTTAATTTAATGCTTGTCCTGATGTATGCAGCGAGGAAGATGTTCCCCAAGAGGAAGCTTGATGAGAGCAGGAGCGGCAGCGAGAGTCAGAAAGACGAGTCCGAGGCCAAGGAGGAGCAGGGTCAGCAAAACAAACGACCCCGTGTGGAGAGCGGCGCCAGCAGCGCAGGTACGCCTTCACCTCTGCTATGAGTCTGATAAGAGAGCACAGCTTGTGCACGGGCCTGGAAAGTCCTGGTGAGGATGGAAAATTAATTGATGATTCACAAGGATTATCTGAGTTGGGAAGTTGCACAAACACCTTATGATATGTGGAAATTAACAACCAATAATAGATTATTATGAATGATTATTAGATTCTGATTTTGAATGATGTTCTTCACCTTTTGTATTTCTTATCTCCAAACTGAAGCAAGAAAATCAATAACAATCGGAGTGACAAAATCCATGAAAATGATCTTTACAATTTCAGAACAATTCCTGACAGTACTAGCTACGGCATAAATGTCCCACCAACATGGATCATTTATCTCTGCAACATGGACACTCATATTTGCTGTGTTTACCAAACCTATGTAGTGGGTCCAACTCTCGCTGTTATTAAGTGGACAAGGAACAAAATACTGGACTGTATCAGCTCTTTATTGCAAGGCACCATCTTAATTTACTTGCAGTTGTTGATGATAAACAAAGCATCGCAGTGTTTCTCCAACGTAAATGCTCTCGTAAGTTCCAGAATGAGGAGAAAAGAATATAAAACAACTGGTAAATATCCTGTTAAACACAAGCATTCCCCTTTTTATAGGAACTTACACCCTTGGGAGTACATATAAATGCCCTGTGGGAAGCACAGACCATTTTGGAATTTAAGTCCCAGCAAAATCCACTAAGGAGTTCACACAGATATAAAAGACAAAACCCCAGGACAATATCAAATTGTGGAAAACTTTTTTTTTTTTTTTCATGAGAAAATATCCTTAAACCTGACAGAGTACCACTTGATGGAATTTCTGAGTAGCCTAAATGGCAGAACACACTGGTGTTGTCTGATACTTGTAAAAAATACCCATGCTTATTTTCTGTAAAAGCCCACATGCTGGTGGCATCTTAATGTGCATCAACTTGCCAGAAAAGCAGCAATTTCATAACATTCACTCCCCAGATTTGCACATCCCAGCCACTGTACCTCGACTGCTCTGTCTGTACGACACAGTTGGTGCGTGCTACGTGCATCAGTGAAGCTGAGCTGAAACGATCAATTAATTGCTTAGTTAATCAAGAGAAAATGTATGGGCAAAAAATTTTCAAAAATAATAAACTGTGTCAGTCAGTTATCAAGGAAAAATTCTGAGCATTTTTTTGGCTCCAGCTTCCCACATGTGAGGATTTGCTGCTTTCCTCTTTGTTAAATTGTAAATTAGAAAGATTTGGACTGTTGGTCAGACAGAACAAGCAATTTGTAGATGTCATCTTGGGCTCAGGGAAATTGTAACAGGCATTTTTTATTTTTTTTTATAGTGTGGATTAATAGTAAAATAAGAATCAGATCAATCGATTTCATGAAAATAAATGTTAGTTGCAGCCCTTTCGTCAAATGTCATGGCTGATGTGTTATCCAGAAAGTAACGCTATGTTAACCTAAGACACGAGACAAAAAACTGACAAAAAAACAACAACAAAAAATTAAAGGTAGTTTGTTCTTATCTGTCCTTACTTGTAATACTTTCCTCAGTTTTGTTTAGGAAATTGAGTTATGAATGGAAAAAGTTGAATCTTGAAGCATAATGTAGGAACTGTGCCTTGTGACAAAATTTCCCTGTCACTCCTTTTGCCATTTGCTTAGCATTTTTATGCCAAACAACTTGGAGCATCATGTGGGCCTACACTTTTACTTTCATTGAGAAGCAATCTTGCAAATTTACACCATGCACCGAAGCCACTTTGGCTTTGCCTAATTTGTTTGTCTACGTTTTTACATAATGCCTTATTCAGGGCGAAATTACAGAAAGTAATCAATTTGCAAAAGGGGGCCGCAACATATTTATGCAGTAAAATGATTGAGTTTCCCCACAGTCGGCTCCTCTAAACCTGGCGGAGTTTTGTAAGGCAGCATGTGTACCCGCAGAGGCACAACAGATGGGAAAATGGCCCCTCTTTTTTAAAATTGGCTGGTAAAGTACCAAAAGTGACTGTTGGATTCACCAGTCCAGTCCAACAGTCATTTTAACTTGTGGATAAGAAGATTAAAGTTTCATGTCTGTCTCCTCACCCAGCCGGTATCATGACCCCAGCTCAGTCTGCTGAGACTCAGTGCTACAGGTTTGTCAATAGTAATTTCTCCCTTACCTGACTCTCGGGTGAAAAGGAAACCTCAAGAATATAACCTGCAGCATTTATTGAAGAAGGCTGTTATGTTGAAAACCATCTTCAAACATGGGCTCACAAAAAAAATGGGTCGCCCTCAGTAAACCTGCTGGCATTTATCTCTTCAATGACTCCACTCCCTTTCTGTCTCACCCTGTGTAGGGAACACCGTTGAACCCATGGAGGAGGGAGCAAAGGAAGAAAGGGTTGAAAAGGCAGTGACCGAGGCTGACAGCCCTGATGAGGAGGTGGAGGAGAAGAAGAAGAAAGGGGAAGAAGAGAAGGCTGAGGAGGAGGAGCAGGTGAAGAGAAAGAGCCCTGATGAGAAAGAAAAGAAAGCTGAGGGGGCGGAAAAGAAAAATGAAGCAAAGGAGAAGACGGATGATGAGAAAGGGCCCGCTGTTGCCAGGAAAAAGGAGGCGGTGGTTGAAAAGGACACACGAGAGGGAGAAGAGAGCCCAAAAAGTCAAACGGCGAGAAAGCAGAAAGAAGCAAAAGAGCAGAAAGATAAGGAGCCGCCCAAGAAAGCCCCCATCAGCAGTTTCTTTGGTGAGGAGGAATTTGCATAGCCCTGTGCTTGCACACAAAAAAAAGTGTGTCCGTAAATGTGCTTTGCTTTTATCAGTTAGGAGAGACAGCAAAATATTTCTCTGCACCAACCCTTGCTCCACCCTCACCTTCAGTTTTTTATTTATTTCTTTTTATTCAATAGCTCCCAGAAAAGCTGCAGTGAAGACGGACAAACCAGAGAAGAATGAGGGGGAGAAAAAGACGAGTGCAGAGAGGAAGACTTCAACAGAAGAGAGCAGAGACACAAAAGGGTAAGGCGAAGTACAGCCGCTCAAACTTGACATCCCGGATGCCTCAACTCTGTCTTGCCTGTCCGGCACACTGAACTCTGAACTCCACATGTTGCACTATTTAGCTGACCTTGACCTCTGACCCCTTTGGCAGTGTACATGTATGCAGATGGTGCAGACATCTATTTTCATTACTGATCATCTGATAATACTTGACTGTTTTAGTTGACTTTTTTCACGACCAAACCACACCACTTTGATGCTCACACTGTACTAGTCACAGTATGGCAGCTCACACTGAACGATTTTGTTCATTAATAATTCCAGTAGAGTGTAATACAAGCTTCATGGCTGCTTATACAAAAATGTTGGCAAAACAGAAGAGACAGCTTCACATTATGTAATTCTACTTGGAAAGGAAAGCAAGAAGGGTAAAAAAAAAAGCCCATGGAGCTGCAGGTGGCTGAGTGAAGTGCGAGCAGAAGCTTTATATATATCACAGCTCAGTGTCAGTCAAGACTGCAGTTTTAGCCTCAACATGTGAAACTAGGAAAATGCACTCAGTGGAGTGCACATCTCTGCCAGGCGGCCGCCCGGGCTGATTGCAGCCACTCCAGACAATTCTTGTAATTTCAGTAGAAGCGCTGCAGTGTGTTTCAGATGCGTCCCAGAAGCTACGAGAAAAGCATGTCTCGTCTATTTTTGACAGAGCAGCGGCACATTGCACAGAGCAGACTGAGTTTTCCTGCTAACAGGCACTACATGTGAAATATAGACAGGCCTACAATACATTTATGAGAATGAATGTATTTTTAATTCAAACACAGCCACAAATCTTCGATCCATGTCATTCATAACTGGACTTTGTATGGTATTAACGTTGTCTCTAGGCTACAGCACAACAACGTAGGAAATAACAATGATAAACAGACAGAAAAATTAAACCATTTATCTACATAGCCTGCTTACTTACTTAGGGTACATGCACAATGTTGAGGAAAAATGACAAAATCAACAATGTCTGCAAGGATGTGGAGGATAGGGGCGTCGGTGGCTTAGTGGTTAAAGCAGGTGCCCCATATACAGTGGTGTGAAAAAGTGTTTGCCCCCTTCCTGATTTCTTACTTTTTTGCATGTTTTCCGCATTTAAATGTTTCAGATCATCAAACAAATTTAAACATTAGTCAAAGATAACACAAGTAAACATAAAATGCAGTTTTTAAATGAAGGGTTTTATTAATGAGGAAGAAAAAAATCCAAAGCTACATGG